>NW_010117612.1:0-46933 GCF_000699245.1 Pterocles gutturalis
TTAAGCAGTCTGTGCTTAATCCACGACAGAAGGGGAATTCTTACCGGTTGGGAAGGGCCTCAGAAGGTCTCCAATCCAACCTCCTGCTCAAATCAAGGCCAGCCATGGGGTCAGACCAGTTACTCAGGGTTTTACCAAGTTGAGTCTTGAAAGCTGCCAAGGGTGGCAACTGTACAGCCTGTTCCACTGCTTGACTGTCCTCATGTTGAAAAAATCTTCCATGCAACCAGCCTGAATCACTCTTGTTTCACTTTCTGTCTATTGAATGTTTCCAATGTCTTTCTGTTTTGCTATATAATACCAAGCACTATTATCAATGGCCTGAAAAGTCAATCATAATTAAGAAACAAAACAAACCCAAAATAAACAGTGGTTGTGATATCTCATTTTCACTGAAGGTTTTGGTTAAAAATCCTGGCATGTTGACTTTTCTACTTACAGTATGTTTCTTTTCTTGCAGCAGCTGATGGTTTGGGAAGTATAGCTATAGATACCACACAACTTAACATGTCAGTCACTGATCCGACGGCTTGGGCTACAGCTATGAATAACCTGGGGATGGTTCCAGTAGGACTAGCTGGACAACAGCTTGTAGCAGGTAAGATTTTTTTCAAAGAGATCTCTTGTAGCATCTGTGAATTCTTTGGGTCTTCTTGAAAATACATTGAATGATTTCTGAGGATGTTATATTTTTATATTCTGAAAACATCGCCTGTGATTAATATTGCATACTGTGTATTAGTCTCTTCTTGCAGTAGGTATATAATCCATATCATATTTTAACCTTGTAGAAAGGCCAAAACTCTTTGGGGGAATTAAACAACTAAAACATCGATCCTACGCTGGGTCAAGATCAGGAGGCAGGTCCCATAAGAGAAACGTTTGTTTCTGTTTCTCTGTTCAAGCAGGATGTCTTGAGGTTCTGCCAAAGAATGCCCTGGGCTGGGAACTCTTGACTGGAGAAAGATTTTGAAGTTATGTTAATTGGGCAGAAAATCATGAAGCCCATTCAATTCGTATGCTCAGTTGATATTGAAGTGAAGCTTTCCTGTCAGATGTGTGCTTATTTACTTTACACCTGACTCCATAAATCGAATTTCAAGAAGTTGTTCTTGTTTGATTTTGTCATTTTGCTTCCCAAATATAGTTTGGGAGAGCATTGCAGGGGATTGCTTACTCTAACAACAGTAAGAATAATATTTTGAAACCAGCAATGTTTCGCAGACAAGCCTGGACATATCAGACTTCATTGTCACAGTAGAGGCCCAATTAGTTGGGAGTAATAAAACTTCATTGCTCCTGTGAGGTAGAGAAAAATTATTTTTATGTGGATGGGTGCCCTATAGACGCAAGGCATATGCCAGGCATATGACAGATCCCTCTGGAAACTGCATTGCCAGTTCAGCTTAGGAAGAACTGTGCAACATCTGGATCAGAGCAGCATCCTGTCACATCTGCGCCTGTCCGTGTAGACGTGGATGCAGTGAGCCAGGTCACGATGTAAATCACTCTGTCTGCCTCACCAGGGATGTGTGACACTTAATTTTGGCCAAATATGTTCTCTTCTGACACTGGGAACCGAGTGGAACTGTGCCAATTCACAGCTGATGGTCTGGCTTTGAATTATTTGTTTTACAGGGGGGTAAACTAAGCTGCGAGAAAGCTGATTTATAATGAATCACTCTCAACCAGAAAGTTTAGCTCCAGAGAGTGGAGGCCATGAACTCTTCTTGGTCTCTAGCTTTAACCCTACTCTCCTGATTGAAAGAAACAAGCAAAGCCATCCACTTCTCAGGAACCAGTTCTCTTCAATGTTTTTATCAATGACCTGGATGCAGGAGTTGAGTCCACACTAAGTTTGCTGATGATACTAAATTAGGAGGAGCTATTGATTCCCTTGAGGGTAGAGAGGCCTAACACTGAGATCTGGATAGAACGGAGCACTGGGCAATCACCAACCATATGATGTTTAACCAGAACAAATGCCAGATTCTGCACCTGGGACAGTATAATCCTGGATGTACATGTGGATTGGGGTGCAACCCTGCAGAAAGGAATCTGGGGTGGTTTTTTTTGGTTGAAGGGAAGCTCAATATGAGTCAACAATGTGGCCAAAAGGACAAACCTTAAGCACAGTGTAGCTAACTGGTCAAAATAAGTTAATGTTCCACTTTACTCAGCATTGGTGCAGCCTCACCTTGAGTGCTGTGTGTGGTAGGAAGGATATAAAAATACTGGAGTGTGCCCAAGGGAAGGCAACAAATATGGTGAAAGGACTAGAGGGCAAGACTTAAGAGGAGCAGCTGCGGATACTAAGTTTGTTCAGATTAAAGAAGAGGAGGCTGAGGGGAGACCTCATCTCTGTCTACAACTTCCTCATGAGGGGGAGCGGAGAGAACGGTGCTGATCTCTTGTCTCTGATGTCCAGTGATAGGACACAAGGAAATGGCTTAAAGCTGCATCAGGGGATGTTCAGACTGGTTATTAGGAAAAAGTTCTTCACGGTGAGGGTGGTCAAGCACTGCAGCAAGCTCCTCAGGGACGTGGTCACAGCCCAAAGCCTTTTGGTGTTCAAGAAGCGTTTGGACAACACTCTTTGATATATGGTTTAGCTTGTCCTGTGTGGAATCAGGAGTTGGACTCAATGGTCACCTTGGGTACCATCCAGCTCAGGACATTTTCTGATTCTACATGCTGGTAAGGAAACAGCTTTTTCCAGTGGGTCTTTTCCTGCAGGTGCTGCTCTCAACTTGAATGTAATTACCTCTAAACCCGAAAATAACCACATGTCAAAATCAGCTTCTGCTGCTTTAATTTATAAGCATCTTGGTTGCATATCCCATGGAGGTTTGCCCACCTTTTTGTCTTCACCTCTTCCTCTGCCTTTTCAGTTTTGGTGTAAATTATGTCCTCAGATGTGCCATTCAATCCCTACATGGCAGCCTCATCTTGTGTGCAATGCTCTTCCCCACAAGGGAGGATCTCCAGGACTTTATTTCATTGCCAGCTCCCTACTGTAATTTCCATAATTATGTATATCACGTATTGTAGGAGTGTTGTACAGGTCAGTTGGTATTTGTTCAGCATTTTCAATGTATGAAAGGTGCCATAAGTAATAAATATTAATTACTGAAGTGCTGCCTGATTTCTCTATGGGTGCAAAATAGCTTATTTCCTTTTTCTTTCCTTTGTTTGAGACTCTCTTTTATTTTCAAGGTAAATATATGCTTCGACATTTCATTGTATTTCCTTATGATTTGTAAGATTGTGACACATGTTCTTCATGGCAAATCCATAACGGCAAACCCACAATTTACCATGAAAAGACTTACAGACTTATTTACTATAATATACTTACTGCATGCATTCAGTGAGTGTTTGCATCACTGTGTTTGACCAAAATCTTACTAGTCCTTAGCCCTTTTTGACTTTTTTCTTTTTCTTTTTTTTTTGCTATTAATCCTAGTGATGAACTTGTCTTTGTCAGAAGTCATATATTGCTTTTGCTGCTGTCATCTGTGACATTTCTCAGAGATGAAAATGACACACCCATGTTCCAGAGCTAATTTTTTGTCTGTCTTTAAAAATACAGTCTTTTTTTCCTCCATTGATGACAGCTAGGAAAGCAGTAAGTGGTTTACACTAATCTTGGAGAGAATGTGATCTTTCCTGGATATCTTTATATAACCTGCCTGGAATTTGGTGTATGGTACTCATCTGTATCCTGACATATCTCTTCGTTCTTAGATTTTTGGTTTCCAAAGGACTTATCCATTCATGGCCTTTCCTTCACCAAACAAACTGGTTCCTAATTCCTAAATTGCAGGGTGTTTTTGTTCCCTTAGGTATGGAGACCATATGATCTACTAAGTCTTTTTAGAGGTTTTTGATGGGGTTTTTTTCCTGACTGTTGTTGACTTTGCTGCTGTGTAACATGCTGAGATGCCTGCCTTGTAACAGAGTTGTGATCCCCACTTTGCAATCTGTGAAGCTCTTGCCTAGCCTGAGAGTTTGTTAAAATGATAACTAAAGTGTCTGCAACATCTGGCCAATACTCTTCTCACAGCCTGGGATGTAGGCTGTCTGGTCTTGGTAACTAATCAATTTTAAGCACTGCTAACCTTTTAATACCAGTTTAGATAATATCTGCGCTCTATTTAATTCCTTATCTCCCAGTGCTGTAAAATTGGATTTTTGATCCGGACAAATGTCAGAGCCTTTCATTTGTAAAGATGGATTCTTGTTAATAGTTGTATAATATCTCTTCTGTTTCTGCATATATTTTGCTTACACTTATTGTATTCAGAAAGCTTACTTTTTTCCATAATATTTGGCTACTGCATTACATATACACTAATGTATGCATTTATATGTTATATATACACAATTCATACAATAAACTGAAGTTTAATAATGCATTAGTTAAAGTGTTAAAGATTGATGTGGAATAGTTATGGCTGAAAAGCACTTTCATTCTAAACCTTCCCTTTTAGCAGGTAATATTTTTTTTCCAAAAAACTGCCTTTTGGGCTGAGATTTCTCACTGTTGGTCTCAGACCAGAGTATAAGAATTTCTGGAAAGGTTGGAGTAAATCTGCTAAACTGCTTTGGAATTATCCAGGCCTTAAAATTGCTGTTTTCTATGCTTTGAGACTTTGAGAAATATGGTCAAGTGAGAAGGGAAGGATAGTTTGTACTCCACCTTTTTGAGTTTTGAGAATCCTCTTTGTGCACTCAGCAACTCAGATTCAAGCACATCTTTCAAGAACATTCAAGTCTGCTGTTTTCTTACATTTTAAGACTAGCAGAAAAACTCAGTGACCTCAGGCCAGCTGGGAATGTTTTATTTTGCATTTGCATAGTTACTTTTTTAAACACAGTTTTGGCATTGCTGAATTTAGTGTTCTTACGCTTTCATTTGTTTTAGCAAATGGCATCAGGTCACCTGTTTTCTAAAGTAAAACATCCTGCCAGGAAAATTATTTCCTTCTCCACTTCAGTTTGGTTCTCCTTTCACTAATGAACCGTTGCCCTGAAAAACACAAAACTGTTCTGAGATGCTTTCCTCCAGAATGACTTAGATGACCTAAACATTTGTTAGTCAAAAATGGTATATGTCCAAAACTCCCCTGGTACAAATGAACGTGAAGAGTGGTACATAAGTGGAAAAGGGAGGTGATTCTGCCCCTCTGCTCTACTCTACTCTTCTGAGACCCCACTGGAGTACTGCATTCAACTCTGGGGTCCTCAGCACAGGAAAGACAGTCCGGAAAAGGGCCACGAAAATGATCAGAGGGATGAAACACTTCTCCTGTGAGGACAGGCTGAGAGAGTTGGGGTTGCTCAGCTTGGAGAAGAGAAGGCTCCAGGGAGACTTTATTGCAGCCTTCCAGTACTTAGAGGGTAGAAAGCCTAAAATCCTAGAAGAAAGATGGGGACAAACTTTTCAGTAGGACCTGTTGCAATAGGATAAGGGGTAATGGTTTTTACCCAAAAGAGGGTAGATTTAGACTAGATATAAGGAAGAAATTATTTACAATTAAGATGGTGAAACACTGGCACAGGTAGCCCGGGGAGGTGGTTGATTCCCCTATCCCTCGAAACATTCAAGGTCAAATTGGACAGGGCTCTGAGCAACCTGATCTGGTTGAAGATGTGCCTGCTCATTGCAAGAGGTTTAGACTAGATAATCTTTAAAGGTTCCTTCCAACCCAAACCATTCTGTGATTCCATGATAAATACTAAGGTACACTTTTCCATGTGAGTTCAGCCAACATGCCTCGGCCTCAAGATATTAAAATTTTCAGTGGCCTCCAGTCTTGTTTTTGCTGAAGTTAGACTTTAACACTTGTACAAAATCCTAGTGAAATCAGAGACTAGGAAGCTTTGGAACCTAATATCTTGCTTACGAAAAGGTATAGAAAACCTACTCTATTTTTGTGGCCTCAGGCATGTATTTTTTAGACGTTGGATGTTGTGAAATATTAGACATTTGCATCAACCTTTCTGTTTTTCCATTTGTCTTTGCTTTCCCCACACACTTGTCTTTTGACCTGATTTCAGTGGAACATAGGAGCTGTCAGTTCCAATCAGGTCACCTCCAGGTTGTGCTTTTGACAGTGTTGAGCATGTGATACTTTACAGGGAGAGATGTACAATACAAATCAGTGCTGAAGTGCTTCTCTGATGGGCTCTCTTGATCATTAATATATAGAATGGAGTTCCCCAAACTAGAGGTTATATTTCCAATTGAAGTCATAACTGAGCAAAACTTCCTTTTGGAAGCAGCACCTGTGACAGTAAGTAGTTGCAGTCCTGAAACTGCAACCCCAGACTTACTTTTTGATAACAAAATATTGTGAAATTTCAATCTAGAGACTCCTAAATCTCAAGGTTAAATATCCCTCCCAGAGTTTTATTAGCTCAAAAGCTCCAAGTGTTTGGAGACGTAATATTCAGACTCTCTTTTTTCTTCAGAATGAAGATTGTAACTAAAGGCAATTACTATATTCATATTCCAATTAGTCTCAAGCATTTTTCCATGGGATGGGCATATCAGGGGGGAGGACTAGCATGATGACTTTTCCTTCTTCTAATCACTCCATTTTCTCAAGAGGTCACTGATTCCTGTACAGAAGAGAAGACCTAGGGATTATTGGAGAAAAATCAAGGATTTGCTAAGGCTTAAGAATTCCTGCACCAGTCTGCCTCAGCTATGGAAAAGTCCTTTAAGCTTCACTGCCTTTCTGCCATAAAATAGATGAGGCATGCTCAGTGAATTATTATCGACTGCAGATCATCATACGCTGACCAAATTGTAAACAAATCTCTCATTGTTCTGGTTGTGTACTATTTTTGTAACGTTAATGAAGAAAAATCAAATAAAGTAGGAAATCAAGGTATATTTGATTATATTCAGCAGTTCTGCAAAGAAAGACTGTACATTAGACAGTACTGAAGACTTTAAGAAGTCAGCTGTCCAGAAGACTCTGCCAAACCTCATGCGTGTAGTACTTCGTCTGTGGCCTCGCCATTGTTGGAGGCTTGGAGCCACTGACAGCCATCTGGCAGTCTCATTTTGTTTTACCCATGCTATTCCATTACCTATTAAAGCTTTTTTTTTCTATGCTTCATTGCTTAGCCACCGAACCGATGTGCCAACAAGCACATAACTTGAAGTGTCCAAGACATGCCTAACAAAACACAGCTTCCTTTTCTGTAATTAATACTGAGCTCCTGTTAGTTGATTACAGGCTCTATCCACAAAAGTTTTAAAGTAAGCCACTTGTGCTATGACCAGAAGATAGTAACCTTTTTTTTTAGGAAAAAGTGCTTGAGCATCTATAATTTGTGACTAAAGTTTAGCACGCTCCAGACGCTTTGCAGAATGCTCCTGAGCTTTGAAGTGCACAGGCAGCTGGCAAAGGCACTCCACACACTCTTGTTCCCCTGCCCCTCTAAGCTGCAGAGCACCAATGGCACCGTAGCGTGCAGCATATTTACCTTGCTCTGAACGCTGCATTGTCAGCAAAAGAAGATATAAAAAGACTTAATAAAATCTGAAGAGTTTTCCATAGGTTTTGAAAACCCTTTGAGGTTAAAAGGTATCTTTGGAAGGCATGTTTCCAGCTACTGTGGCTTCCCAACCTGTTTTATGCATTGTGTTTTGTTAACAAGCCAGACTAAGGAGCAATAGAAATGTAGTAAGGCATACTCTGAAGAAAATAATATAATTTAACTAATTTTTTCTAGTTCCTTCCTACTTTATTTTTATAGTCTTCACTACAGAAACATTGCATTTTAATCAAGATGAAAAGATTTGCCATTTAAATTATCTGAATGACCAATCAGTATAATTAAAGAGATGTGAAACATCATCTAAAGGATTAAAGTCGAGCTTATGCCTAGATAAAACTATGTGGTTTTATTATCGAGACACAGGAGAGCAGCAAGTGAAGTGAAATAGGTATTGTGGGAATCCCAATATGTAGAGCCACTGGGAACATCTCTAAAGAAGTATTATATATTAGTGTAACAAGTAGGTTTTTTTCATTGACCTGAAAAGCACCTGCAGAGTTAATCACACTTTCTATCATGTGAGTGTTACTCAAGGAGACTTCACACCAGGGGACATTAAAGTGCTGGGAACAAACACAGTCAGGTTACAACAGAAAAAGGAGAGAGATTCAACAGCCAGAGGAAATGTGGCAGAAACTCTAAGTGCCTTTGACACACTATTCAGGGTTAAGCATGCCTCTTAGGTCATTCAAGTGCCTCCTCTATATTAGACCTTAATTGAGGACAAGGATGAAAATAATGATTAAAATCTACTTGGTGCTTAAAGATCAGTAGTGGTTTTTAACACGGTATGAGGGGCTGAATGTCCCAAATAAACAAGAATCAGAGGTTAGCAGGGGCACATACAGGGAATTACGAAGTGCAAAACTTGTGTTGTATGTGGGGTGAGGGTTTTCCTGGAATATAACATCTCTCTCTCTGTTGTTTTACTTTTGTCTAGGTCAGTTAACAGTTTAGGAAAACAGGCTGATTACTATTTGGCATAACTCTTATTAACTGTCTCAAAATACTGGAATAAATGTATGATGCAAGCCATATTGTTTGGATGTTTTGGCATTTTGTTTTGTTTTGGTTTTTTTTTTTAGTTCCTGGCTGTTGGTAAAGATCTGTTTGGCATGTTTTTATTTGAAGTTACAGCAAAGTAACATAAGGAAATATTTTATTTTCGCGGAAGTTTTCCCAGTCTTTTATCTCGTTTTGGAAAGCCTCCATTCCCACTCTTTCACATGTGTTTATTTATTCTAGACAAGAAAGCCCATGAGTAATTATGAGCATCTCATTGCATAAAGTAAGCCAAGAGGCTGTTGGGAACCGTTTGCTACTGACTGTTCACTTCTGCTGGAGCACAGCATATTTGCAGCACTTTCCCTTCACGCATTACTCCCTATACAAGGATCCCAGGTTCCCTGGCCAACATGGGGCATCCATTGTAACCCCTCTGTGATATACAGCTTGCTGATGGGAAAACTGAGTTATTGTGGATCAAAAGAAAGAGCAAAATGACCATTTTAATTTATCAAAGTGAAGGTATGAATACCAGGTTACGTATTTGCATGGAAAAAAAAAAAGGCTTGTTAATGGCAGACTGAAGGTGGCCTGCTGAGCACAGTCATGGTGTCTAGGTGGCGAGGTGAAGACGATGCTACCTGAAGCCCTAAAGCCAAAGCTGTTAGCAGGTTGTGCAGATGGTGTGCAGGAGATGGGCACAGCAGTCCCAAGCAGACTGTTAACTTGGTCCATGCAGAGTACTCTCAGGAGAGCACAGCGATCAGGATGGCACATATGGCACTGCCTGGGCAAGTCACTGTGCAAGGCTTCCTTGGGAGGGGAAGACTTGAATACTAATGAATCCCCAGACAGCCATCCCAAATTGAGGGCTATATAATCATTTTTTCTTCCCTAGTCAGGCTCTCTCTTTGCCTGTATGGACTAGGTTGGTGCTTAGAGCTTGGAGAGCAAGCAAGAGAAGCTTGCTTTCTACATTTTACCTTGGGATGAAGAGCATAAGCATGGTTTTCTTTCCTTTCTGCCACCTGTCCTTCAAATGCCCTTCACTTATTGCATGAGAGTTGGGTCTTACAAAGTACATAAAGATGCACATCCACTTTGCTGCCAGAGTGTGTCTAGGAAGTATCACCAGAAGCAGTGTGGAAAATGTCTTTTGATGGTCCACACTGAAGAATAAAGTTGGGCCTCAGCAAGCCTAATCCCTGTGCATGCGAGGGAGCTTGTAACATAATACTTTGCTAATGTTGACTTCATTCAGATAAACAGTGGATTTACTGCACCTTCTCATGCTCCAGTGGGGACAAATGATGTGCGTGACATCACCAGCTCTGAGTAATGACTCTGTAATGGGAAGCAGCTGGTCACTGGAATAGTTCTTTTAGTGGACGTGGAGGTGAAAGATAATTAAACTTAATATATACAATATGCTCTAATACTTGGCAGCATGTATTTGTGTTCTGCCCAAATATTAAAGATATTCTGTTATGGTGACTTCAGAAATTTAATAGGTCCATTTGTGTAACAAGGACAACTTTATCTGCCTTTCCTTATACAATTTTTTTTTTCTTAAAAAAAGGTTCTCTTGACCCTAGCTGATTTTCTTTTATAAATAATCTCCTGCTCCTGACCACAATGGCTACATTATTTAGTAATTATTTGTTATTTGTATTCAGGAAAGGCTTAGAGATAGAGAGCTCCAGTAAGTTAAACACTGTCTGAACACCTGAGAATCAATCCTGGCCCAAATTGCACATGGTCTGTTTTCTTTCACTTAGATAAACCAGGTAGGTAAGGGACCACGTGGAAACAATGGGATAATACTGATTGGCATGAAAAGCAGCAGTAATTACGGAGCTGCCTGCCCATTATGTATCTTTTTTTATAGGTATTTTGGCACAGCAGTAATACAGTGGTAAGTAAAAAATCAGTTTAACTCTTTATCTGATATCCTGAGTCAGGCAAACTCTATTGGGCACATTAGAAACAGGCAGACTGTTCCTGCCTGCTCTTCCTTTTTGACTATGCTGCTGTGATTTTTAGAAAAGGATTGGGAAAAGGGAAGTGAGAGAATGGGAAAGAGCTTTGCTAGCGTTTGCAGGAGACAGCAGCATGGGAGAAGGTGCAGCTGTGCTTATTGTCACCTTTTTTGTGACATCTAGCAGCAGAAGTTGTGTTGCAGAAAAGAGATTTTCAGAGTGCAGTGGATGGAGAGGGCAAGTTATATGCTTCTCCAACTCTTTTTGTTCTCTCTAAGGCAATTGCATTTCAAATGGTTCATTTCACTAGAAATAAGTGCAATATTATAACCAACTGCAGTGTTGAAATATTACCCCATTTTGATCTGCATCTGTCAAATCTATTTAACCCTTCTATTGGAAATCTCCTGTTTCAGGACTTGATCTGTACTTGGACTTGCATGACTGAGCCCTTTCCAGGAAAAAAATCATTGAAACCTTATTTTCTGGGGCTCTTTGATAACAATTTTAGCACTTCAAGCATGCTTTTTAGAAGTATTTTAAAAACACTGCAGAATGTTCTACAAGTTTATCTGCTAGAATAGCCAGTACCATAAATAAATTAAATATTCCTTAAAAATAACAATAAACTCACCAAAATCAGGAGGTCAGGAAAGAGATAAGTGACAAGATTTTATTTTCTTTTAATTCCCTGATATTTAGTGTGTTTATACCCAAACACAGTGATGCTGTCCTTTAATGCAATAAATGTCATAGCACTCTTTTTTCCTTTACTGTGCTTTTAATACTTTTGTAACCCCCTAAGGACTTAGAGAAGGGTCGTGGGTTTTGAGAGGAGAGAGGTCAGATGCTGCACCTGGATATCAGGGCTGTGTGCAGCCACCAGGGAATGGGAATCTGCAGCTGAGCAGCTCCGAGAGTAGCTGATTCAATAAATTGGTTATTATAAATATTGCAGCATGTCTTTATGTAATTAGCCAGAATTCAGTATATGAAAACTTCTCAAGTACAAGTACAAGTTCATTCTTGCTATTCACCAGCCTGTGTAAAGTAAAATCTCTCTTCCAGTTCCTTCTACATATGTTGCCTTTTAACTTTGTGTCCTTTTGTTCTGGTCTGTCTAATTACTTCAAGTAGATAATCAAGCGTGATTTTATAATAAACCATAGCTGGTTCAGGCTTGTCATGACTGATGCACTGACTTCCAAGACTAAGGACTTTCACCCTCAAGACTAAGACCATTTCTGGCTACAACTCAAGGTGTTAATTCTGGACTTTAAATGTGGTTTGGAACATGTCCTGTCTTTCCCCTTCAAAAAGAGCAAACAGCCTGCATTTCTGTTGGTTTTTGTTGTTGTTGTCTGAGTGGAATTTAAGCTGGAATTAAGATAAAACAAACTCAAACCATCCAATTCTGCAGAAAAAGTCTTCTGTGTAATCATAATGACAAAGATTATCCTCTTGAAGGCAAGGGGTCTATTATATATGAATGGAAGTTACTAGCAGTGGGCCTCAGGAGGGAACACATATCTCCAGGAAGGATCCCAGCATATATTTCCTTATAACAAAGTGCTTCAGCACTGCCTGATGGGGTGACATGTGTCTCTACACGTGTGCATGCTTTAGAAACGTAAAGGTGCAGTGCTAAGAAAACAAAATGATGATAGCTAATGACTCATCTACGCCATTTCGCATCCCTTAGGGACTACCTCTCTTCCAGTGTTTTATCAGCAGTTGAGCTCATCGGGGACATGAGAGCTAACCATTCTTCCAACGATTCATTCAGGGATTTAAGGCCCTGAGTTCTCAGTGGAGGGCTTTTTTACTGCAGCTCCTTTAACAGACAGACATCTCCAGTTTTCCGTCAACACTGCATCAGTGTAGATTTGAACGCAATCTCTGTAATGCAACAGATATCTGCTAATGGGCATTAAGATCTCTTAGCTACCTCACGTGGTAACAGAGGGACTCTATTTAAGGATCATGTAACAGAAACTTTATCACACATCTGCATATTCTCACCAATGTTACTGTATACTGTAGTTCTCCCTTCTTACTGCTAATAGGCATCAGGTTGTGGATCTAGTGATATTTTCTTAGTGTTTTCTTGTTAGAATTCGAAGACAGTTTGGGTTTTTACATATTTCCTGGATCTTTTGTGTTATCCTAGCTCAATTATTTCACATTTTTACAATGCAGAATGGCATCTGGCCTCTGTGTACCACATTGTATGAGAGCCACATCTCACTAGACTTGACTATATGAGCTGTTAGTTGTTGGGCTTCCAAGATTTGTTTAATTTGTAGCCTTGAGATACTGCATTTAATGCCTCATCCACATATGTACTGTAAGCATAAACTAAAGTCCTCCAGAGGACTTTTTTTATTGCTCACCATGCTTTTATGATCAAAAGGTGACAACCTGTCATAGTTTTCTTTTACAGTTGTGTTACAGATTGAAAATATCAGGAAGGTCCATGTTACTTAACGGCTGCATATAAATAGAGTTTATAGGCTTGCAAGTACTGCCCGCTCTGCAAACTCATTTGGGGATTTAAAGGGTAACAAACCTGTTTTTGCTCTGGCATCAGTAAAATCCAGTAGTAAAATGTTGCTGGCCTAATATTGTGGTTGGAGCCTTGATTGTTCCTCCTGGAGCTCCAGCGGTGAACATAAGAGGAGAGAATGATCCCGAGGTTAGGCAGAGAGAGCTCCTACATCAATAATACAGACCAGAATAGGACCTGGTTTCCTTCTCCCACTCATGCAAGTCTGCAGAGTCAGCAGGAGTAAGAGATTGTAAATTGTTTTCCTTGTGTTAGTAAAATAAAGAAAAATTAATCTGACTGCAAAAGACCAGGCTTCATCTGTCTTTTAGATTAGAAAAGCCAGAAAACAAACAAACAAAAAAAGTCTTTTCCATCACGTATATTTAACGCCCTCATTTAATGCCCAGGCCCACTTGCAGCCTGTGCTGTCCTGACCTCAGGGACTGTGTGCCAATAACAAATCAAGCTTTGTGACTGCGAAGGGGAGAAGAGGCAGGGTCACAGCAGGCTCCTCCAATATATGTTTGCTCCCAGAGCAAGGAAGCGAGTGCTGCACATTTCTAGGAGCAATCTGTACACCTGTGTGCCTTCTGCATGAGGCAAGACTTGTGGTTAAAAGTTATATTGCTTCTTGGACCAACTCATGTCGCTGGAAAAAAATGCACCAGCCCTTTGATGGTCTGAGGCAACCAGAGGACTAAAACTTATTACAGCAGACAGTAAAAAAGGTGAATTCAAAGGAAAGAGTAGTTTTGCAGCACATTATAATTTTCCTCACTTTATTAATCTTTTCATCTGCCACAGGCTTACCTATCTATTCCTTTACAGAATAACCACTGTGTCACCACTTCCCTCTTAATATTCCCTTCTCTTTTACAGGTACAAGCCAGCTTTTTTTGTCTACCTGACTTAACATATCTAATTAGACTCAAAGGATGTGCTCCCTACTTGTATTTAGCTTGGAAGTACAATGCTTCTATCTCAGACCTGAACATGGGCTTCTCTTTTATTTTTTTTTTCTTTTCTGACTATATTGGCCCATAAACCTTGTCTTGCTTATGACTTAAGATCATTACAGCTACAGCAATACTGTCACAAATGTGTGACATTATTCCTAAAGTAGCCCTCCAAATCCAGATGCACAGGATAATGGCGTTATGACTGTAAGGAAAAGATCTCTTGTGTAAGGGCAAAACAACTCTTCTTCTAAGGGCAAAACAACAATTTGAGCAAGTCTTTATACACAGAAGACTTTTTTATTTCTTTATTCTTGTCCTGTGCCTCTTGGTCATTAATCTCTCCTATGAAAACTTGTCAAATACTTTTGGAAATGGAAACAAACATGATGCTTCCATACTTATTTTTCTTATCATTTATAACCCCAATGACTTAAAAAAAGCTCCAGCTTCTCTTCCTGTGCTCCCTATCTCCTAAATCCCTTTTGGGTTGTTCAAAATGGACTACTGGTCCATTTCAATCTGACATATTTTTCATCTTGTCCCTTTTGCAACAGATTTCTAGTCAATGGCTTCTGTGAAGTTTTCGTGTGATGGAACTCTTCAACATTTTAAGCATGTCTGAACCTCCCATCATTGTCAGTAAATGTCTTGGCTGCTGCTTGTATGTGTAGCACTTTTTTTCCTAATATGATTTAACCAAAACAAGACTGTTCTTTCTAAATCTCTTCTCTGGTTCTCAATAGGTTTTCCACCTGAGGCTGAGTTCAAAATTTAATTCCTTTTTGTTCTTGTTAATTGAATGAGGTACTCCAGTAATTTCCTGGTAGCTTCTTTGTAACAAGGAGGTGTGCACAAGGTTCTGCCTTCCTGTTACTGAATGTGCAAGAGGACTGCCAAAAAAAGGAGTTTGATGATGGCAGGTTTCTGTCACAGTCTCTGGAAAGAGAGAGGAATCTGCTTTGGGAGATGTAAAGATTACTGTGGGTGGGCTGAATCAATCTACACAAATTTCTGCCTTTTCCATGGACCATATGATGAGGTGAAAAGGGTCCGGTCTGAGGTGCCGTGGTTAGATGAGTTGATATGGGTGATATGAGTCTCTCTGAATCTATAGTGAGGTCCTGGATTATCTACATTTCAGCTGAGGTTGAAAGGGAATTTCTACAGTATAGCTGTTGCTTTGTTTCTCAGTGAACAAAGAAATTTCTCACAAAAAAAACCTCATCATTCCCCAATATTAGATTAGACCTGAGATGAAAGTAGACTTTTGCTTCAGAACTAGAATTGAATTACAGAAAGGGTTCCTGGATTGTGTCATCTCAGAGTTTTCATGTTGTCACAGAATAGGAGAAGAAGGAGAGGAAAATTTGATTTTCCTGGGTTGAGCCTTGCTTTGAGGTTTTAGATTATATCCGCTTTTGAACTGGGAATATTCCTGTGGCATTTAGGACCTTGCAAGCTGTCATGTTCATGGGGAACGGCAGAAACTGTGCTAAGAAACAGATGGAGGTGGGCAGAGGACGGGTGAGGTGCCTCTCTCCTAGGAACTCCTGCTGGACCTATATGACAAAGCTAGAGTGAACAGGTACGAGGTGTGGGAGAAAGCTGGGCTACCGAATCCAGGCCACGGTGGTTGCTGAGAAGTTGTCAGGGAGGCATGTGAGCTTACTTTGAAGGGCTGTCATCAGAGACAGCCTTGAGCTTGCTCGTGCAGCTTGTATGGAAAGCAACTTTCAGGTTCTGAACCCACGTGGCCCATGTACTTTGTTAATTAAGAAGTTTGTAATGATTACATGTTACACATTAGCAGTGCCCTAAAATGAATGTTTTATGTGCATGGATAAACTGAACGTGACTTTAGATGTACATTCTGATACCATTTCTCCACTAATTACATTTACAATTTAGAGCTGTCTGTAAGTAGAAGAGCTCACTATGCTGATATTTACTGACAGAAAAATTTTCAAATCACCTTCCCAGCCAGATGTTCATAAACAAGGATTTGACAGTTGCTCCATAAATCAAGTCAAGCATTTCGTCGTTGTTCTCTTAGGTGGCTCTTGTTAAGCCTGTTTAGCTAAATGCATACATTTACTTAAGATGAAATATAAAAATAACATCTGGAGGACTTTTCACTGAAAGAATATGCCAAAGGGTCTTACACAAGGATCAAGTACATTTTATAAACTGTGGCTGAGCTTTTGGAATTCGAGCTGAATAAATGTGCACTCAGCTTTTGAGAGGATCAAGGGCCAGTATTATTTAAATGTTCTTTTTACCTGCACAGCACTCTGCAGGGAATGTGCTCTCACCAAAGCATTCTTACATTTCTCATTCCATAACGAGTTTCTGTTTTCATCCTTGCCACCTGGGACTCTGGCTCAGTCCTGCTAGTAGCAGTGGAGTCACACTGGTGGAACTGGATGCAAAGCTCAGTTCAAAATATTTATTTTAGAATATTCTGCTCTGCAGTAGACTGCGTTCAAAGGGGAACGTCAAAGAAGGAGATGCTGGGTGTTTTACATTTTAATCTTTGCTTGTATCAGTCATCTCTCTTATCTGTCTCTTTCCTTTTCAAGATGTATGAGATTCTTTCTCTCCTGAAGAGGCTTTTTTTTTTCCTTTTTTTTTTCCCCCCTTTACTCGTTTTCTTAGAAAATAATGCTAATAAGCCATGGTTTTCTCACCTTTTGGATCAGTGTTACTATGCATTTTAGCTTTGCTGAGTATCAGTTTGGTTGCTTTGCTTTTTTGTATTCAGTTCACAACATGAAGGAGAATTCTGCTGAAATTTAACAAGCCCTAGGGAAAAAGATTCAGACAAGGGCAGTCAGATTTATAAAGTGGCAGATAAAGTGGGAAAGGTTTTGCATTACTTCTGCCACGTTGGGTGTTTTTTTGATGGATGGGCTATATTTAATCTCTGATTCAGAATGACGTCGATTCATGTTTTGGGGGGTACCATGACTGTGGCTGTTCATGATAACGTAAGACCTATAGTCTGGAAATACTGGAAAAGGTGAATGCAAAAATAATACACATGCATTCCTGGCCTAGGACAATACTTATTTTGTGATTTAGTTCTCAGGAACACAACCTGTTTCATAATGTGAGACTGGCATTTAATCTGAGAAACCTGACTGGTTTGAGAATTATACAAGGTGGCATGGAGCTGTTTAATGCTTAAGTGACAACAAAACATAAAGATGCTGGCCATAATTCTGTCTGAAGTAGTATACTTTCCTGTGAAGCTCGGACGAGTACGTTCTTGATTTAAATATCTGGAACTACAGTACAGGGTGTGAAACATAAATCCTCTCAGTGCTGGAACACGGACACCAAAGTAGACAGTGGAAACCTCTCTGAACTGCAAATTTATCATCTGGGTTTAAAGTACATATGCTAGACTTAGAAAGGACCTTTCCTAACCTGGTCCTTGTGTCCCATTTCAGCAGGGCAAAAAGCTATAAAGCTGCCTAAATGTGAAAGGGTGAAAATTCACCCACCTGGCAAAGGCGGCTGAGAGCCGGCATTACGCTGAGCAGGGTATGTGGCCCATTAGCAGCCCTCCTTAAGTACTGCAGCCCCATGAAACTCAAAACTGTCCTGAGGCCACTTCAGCATAAATCAAAGGACAAAACAGTCACTGGCAGTCCCAGGTGCTAAAAGCCTCTTCTCTAAGCTCCCCTGAATACAGCTGTAGTACAGCTGCGAACATGACCCACAGAGCTAAACAGTTCAGCTGGTGTGAAAAGAAAAAAAAAAAAAAAAAAAAAGACCTAAATCTACTGACTCTAGTGAATTCAGCCAACCCAGATGCATGGGCCACATTTTAAGCCAGCCACCCCATGCCAACCAAGCCGATGGCACTGCCAGTCACCGTCCCTTCTCTCTTCTCTGGCTAGCAGCCCCTCAAATGCCCATTCCTATGGCCATCATAGAGCAAGATGGGCAGCTGAGCTGCTTCTGATGGACAGGGGGCAAGGAAGAGTAAGTGAAACAGTCAGCCCTGACCTGCTGCTCTCTCTTTTGCCCTGGGGGTGCCTGCAAGAAGTTGCTATCAGCTACCTGCTCCACACTTACTGGTTGAAAAGCTGTTTTCTGCCTCCCTGGAGAAACTGGTGTTGGGTCGTGAGCTGGCAGCTGGTTCAGAGCAGACTAGATAGATCCTGGTCATGATGTGTACTGCGGATTATAGTCTGAAAAGTTTGTTTCCCTTCAAAACTCCTGCAGAGTGGAGATGTTTCAAATTAAATGGCCAACAAGCAAAAAAAGCCAAGATTTCAAACTTTGCAAACCTCTGCTAGGATCGGCATGAAAGGTATTTTTCCCCATAAATGATGAGAGAGACAAGAACAGCAAAACTTGGGAAAGATCTGCTTGCTGGCTCTGCTGCTGTCTGTGTTCAGTTGCTGGAAAAATCACAGGCAGAACATATGGGGCAAGACCCAATTAGCTGCTCCAGACTTGACAGGTTTTTAGGAGAATCAAGCTGCTCAGACAATGTTCTCTGATTTAACCACTCTGATCTCAGCAAGTGTCATAAGGTTAGATTCATCCTCTCTGGCTAGGCTAGAAACTTTGCAGACTGAAGGCGAAAAGAGCACAGAAGTAGAAGGCAACTTTAGGTTTCAAGTTTTAAAAAGCTGGAACAAATAATTTGAAACATTGACAACAGGTGACATCTTTCTATTTTAACTCTTTCCTTGATTCCAGAGCAAAGGCTTGAACATAATCCAGCACATTCATGGAAGATTCCTTTGTGATTTTAGCTGTTAAAAGCAAATATAGATAATTTTTTTCGGAGTGTGAGTGAATATAATTTTTTTCAAAGGCATAATTTGTGTAAAAGAGTTTAAAGAGAATAGCAAATATTACTGCTACAGTGTGAAGGCTTTTCACCTCTGAAGTATTACATCCTCCTTCCAAAGTCTGGACAGGCTACAACTGCCAAGACAGAACACCAAATTTTTTAACATGAAATAAAAGAACCAAGTACTTTTCTCTGGCTCCATTTGTGTAGCAGTTGCATTGTTCAGACTAAAATTTTCCAGAGTATTTCAGCCTCAGCAGATATCTGACGTGTAAAATTTCAGTCCAAACTGTTAATGTTTCAGCAAAGCTGAAAGCAACTGACAACAGTGTGTTGTAATAGGAAGTGTCAGACGATTTTAATAATAGATGACCCTAGCAGCCCTGCCTCCTGTTTTATCATTTTGAACACCTTTGTTGTCTAAGGTGTATGATGTGTTTCTGTGTGTGTTTTTTGTCTGTATTTCTTTATTTATTTATTTATATTTTAATTCTGATAAGGTCTTCCTTCAGTTAAGTTTTACATAACATGGAGTTCCATGGGAGTAATTGCTTGTTGCAATTAAGAAGTGTTCCCACCTACCTGTTCTTCATTTACAACCTCTTTATTTATTTCACTAAATGTTTCCCAGTTTTGTATCATGGAGCAGAGTCCACAGAACCTGTCCACCTCCCCCCTCTGTAAAATTCATGAGCTTTGTAATGCTCCTACATAACTGCCTCTTCTCCCCAGTGAGCAATCCAAGGGTTTTTCAGTGGTGATTCTTATGAGCTACTTTATAATGTTCCTGATGATACTCATCCTACTTTTGCTCTGCTTGGAGAGGATGGGGTGACTAATTCAGAATATGGTATGTCAGATGAGAGTCTGGCTTTCCTAAGGGGCTTGCAGTATTTTTCCTGTGCTTTTTTGTCTTGTTCCTTATCCAGGCTAACCTTTAATTGGCTTCCCTGGCCCCTTTGATGCAGTGCCACAGTGCCAGATCTTTTCAGCCCATCCTCTGCAAAGAGCCTCATTTGGGATTTGTTAGCACTGACATCCTTGTGCCCAGCTGCCTTCCTTGCATTTGGTTCCTCTAAAATACCTCTTGATATATATATTTTCTTTTTTTCCAGGCAAATAATTGCATGTCTTTTGTGGGTTTTGCCGTATCCTTCATCACTCTCTTTTCAATACAGTTATCAACACATTACCTCTAATCACAACTCTCATCTGAGATGGAAAGTGCTTGTTTGTTCCTGATCTTGGTTTTCATGTCTCTTTGGCCAGCTTCTGATCTGTATCAGTCGTGACAAGACTTTGCCGCTCACTTTCCGCCTGCACAGTTTATTTGACAGCCTCTTGTGAAGGACCTTATCAAAGACTTTTTGCAAGCTTAAGTAGTTACACACAATTTATTGAGCATTCCTCAGTTATGCTGCATTTATTGTACATTGAATGCTCAATACATTTGCATGCAGCAGGTTTTGTATGTCATTTTTATATTACCTCACTACTAGAGACTGTAGTTTGACATCTTTTAAGAAAAAGCTTAACTAGGCCTTTGAAGGAAGTTTGGGTTGGGGTTTCTTTTTTGTATTGGAAAAAAGATGCTAAAAATATATTAATAACAGTACTGTCATGTATCCTTGAACTAAGAACCAACACTGCCAATTTTCATCCTGGAACATATTTTTATGGCTGACGTACAAAACTCTGAAAAAAAATGGTTTATTATAACAGTATTGACAGAACCCTAGCTGTGTAAATGTACATGGTGAGGCAAAAGGAGCATCTTAATGTGGATAACATTTTCTAGCCTGTAAATGTTACAAAGAAATGCATTTTTTCCCTAAAAATGGGATAAAGAATCGTTATAATTTGAAACAAAGTCTATCTGACATTTGGTTTTATCTTTAATTTGCAAAAAAAAAAAATGATACTTCTTAAAATAATGGATGTCTGTTCTGTTCTTGGTGTTTAAAAACCTGCAACTTTCTTGAACACATTGTCAAAGAGAGTGACATGTACAGGGTTCTGATAATAAATTGCAAATACCAAAAAGGCTAATTTAATTTCTGAACATTGGGGTTGGTTCTGTGGGTGAGTGTGTGTGAAATTGCTATGCCTTTAATTCGCTGCTCTGAAATATGAGCAGATGAACCCTTGGTGCAGGCTGCCAGAAATTACAGATGAAATTTTCTAGCAGCAAGAATTTTAAGTTACAAGTTTTGCACACAACCACTAATATAATCTAAATTAAAATGTGTTATGCACAAGGGATACAAAGCCTGGATTCTTCTTTAATTGGGATACAAGTTGAACTAATTTTGTTCACACAGCATCTCATCCTGCTTCCTGAAGTATACTGTTTATTTATAAAGACTCCTGACTTCTTTTCAAACAAGATCTTTCCCTGTTTAACTGGATAATTAAATATGACATTGTAAGAATGTTGTCAAGATTGCTACTTTCTAAGGAAAAATATAACCTTTTTTTTTTCCAATGCTGAAAGATAGCCAAGAGCAATGCTGGTATTTTAAGCTATTTTGGAGGTACAGAGATGCAAGCGTTCTTGGAGAGATTCCTCCTGTAAGCATTTCTGATCTTTTTAGTCCCTTTTTTGATGAAGAATGGGATGAGTGGTTTGTGTTTGTTAGGAAATAAAAGCTGTGTTATAATAAACTCCTTGATAAGACACAAGAGCTTTATACAAATGTTCTGAGATTTTCTTTTTCCAGGTGATTTGGAAGTTTCTTTTTACCCACCTTATTTTCTCTTCTCTTTAACACTTCAGGTGATGTTGTGATTGGCCTAGCTAAATGGCTGGCCAGAGAGCTCCAGCTGTTTGATATTTGGCATGGTGTTCTCCACATGCTCAGCTTTGGTTTATTATTAGTTGAGGCGTGAATTTCCTCTTGCTGTGAGAGACAGGAGAGATGGAAAGAGTCACTGGAGGCCAAAAGCATTAACCCAGTTCTGTGCACAGCACTGCACAGTTCCCAGGGTAACTTGAAAGAACCTTGGGATGATTTTAACCCATCCCAGCTGGCTGCTCCTGGGCTATTTGCCAAAATCAAGGATTATTAGTCTGCACCATTCCATTGATAATGGCTCTGGTACTGAGGCCCTGGGGAGGGAGGCCTGCAGAGCAGCTGGCTACTCTGGCATCTCTAGCTGCTGATGACCTTCATTGTACTAGAGAGATGCCCAGATGGTAGAGAGAAGGGTTTTCTGCTCTGTGGGAGACACAAAAAGAGTGGAGATGAGCTGAAAAAGGTAGTCTTAATGTTATAATTATTGTACTTGTGCTGGAAAACTTTACAGTTGTGGCCCAGATGTCAAAGGATGCAGAAATGTCTGTCTAAGTCTGCTGAAAGGATCAAATAACAGCTTTCAGACGTATGGGCTACCCTTACTTACCTTAGCGTGACACACACTCTCCTGACACTGTTTTAATGTTCTGAATTGGTCAATAGAATAATTACTGTACTCAAACAGCATGTTGAAGAAGGGGAATTGTTTTATTATGAAATTAGGGGTATCCCATTTGGAGTTTCTCTACCAGCCATGAAGAGTACTCCAGTTACCAAAATAGCCGCCCATTTGACCATCGAGTCTGGCTGCCTGAAACAGGCACTTCAGAGAGCTGAGAGGGCCCTTGTGCTTGGATCTTCAAGATCTAAAAGCAGTCAGTCAGATTCATAGATGGAAGTTGAAACATCATCTTGAATTGCAGCAAATGCATCAGGAAATTTTCAAACCCTGCAAAATTTGAGAAGGGGAGAGGTAGTTAAAGGAAGCCTTAGCTAATGAAGACGTGTTTCAAAAACTGTAACTTTAAGTACTTTTAGCTCAAACAAGGTATTCCATTCATGAAGTTACCAGCTGCAGGTCAATGCTGACATGTGGAAGATAATAGGTTATATTTATTGAATCTTTTCTTTATTTAGTCTGCTTGAGATGGAGAACACAGGTCAAATCACAGGTGTAGCAATGGAAAAGTTAAAAAAAATTCTCTGTTTCATAAGCAATATACTCTGTTTTTCTCTAGCACACTTTATTACCCTCCCTTCTGGCAGATGTCTAGCCAAAACCTGAGTGTTACAGTTTATCTGAAGCTGAAGAAAAGATGGTTGCCCGAGCCACAGTGCTCAGGTAGTTCCATGGGGTTTTTTTGCCATTCTTCTTATGAATGTAGAAGGAATCATGCCTTGGATAGCACTTTCTGTTCTCTTGGTTTATCAGGCATTGGAACAGGCTGCCCAGGGAAGTGGCAGAGTCACCATACCTGGAGGTGTTCAAGAAACATGTAGATGTGGTGCTTAGGGACATGGTTTCAGTGGGTTAGGTGGTGGTGGGTTGACAGTTGGACTTGATGATCCTTGAGGTCTTTTCCAACCTTAATGATTCTGTGATTCTGTGATCCAGCTTTCATCCCATACCCCTCAATGCAAAATGCCTGTTCTTTAAGTCATTCATGTCTGATTTTAGATCCTTTGTCATCTATTTCTATGTGCAAGCTCTCTAGTCAGCAGAGCTCACTCTCTTCATCCCCATGTGGCTACCGAGTCCTCAGGCCATACCTGGCTCAGACCCCTGTGAACTCACAAATCTTTGTGTTTTATATGAATATGTGCTGCCCATAGCCTGAGCCTGCCATTAGCTAAGATACTTGCTTCTGTAAAGAAGCTTAATGGTTTCTCATGGTCCTGAAGAGCTGTAGTAATGTTCTGAATTTTCAATGAAAGCTAAGTACATAGGAATGTTTTCAGTTTGCTGAGGTGCTGATGGCTTTTAGAGCCAAAATCTAACAAAAAAACTTTGTCATAGTGCATTGAAGTTTAATTAAGACAGATCTTTTTATAGACACTCAGGAGCATTACTTCCTGCAATCAACTCTGGCTTCTGTTTTATGTTGCATAATATTTCTTGAGGTAGGATATTTGGTTACTTCTTAACCAATAAACAGTTTATTAATTCACCAAGTACCACTTTATTACTTACTCAACAGTTAGTTAATCAAATTCAAATCCAACAGGTATTCTGCCCATGCACAGAGCATTCAAATATTGTCCTACAAGTTACTGCCATGAACTGTATGGAGGTCAAACAGTTCTAGTAGAGGATAATAAAATATAAAAATATTTCTTACTGCATTAATTTATAGCCAGCAAATCTTTACTACATCTAGTATACTTACCATCCTTCCAGTATTCTTTGGGTTAAAGATACAATGGTTTTAGGAATTTGGACCTTTACTATTTAAATGGTTGAATGTTAAAGAAACTAGGAAAATAGCACGAGGAACAATAATTTAACATTGTAGTTTAAGTCTTATGCCTGCTTGCTCAGGCTTTTAAAGGAGAAGCATGCACATCATAGAATAACTTGGTTGAAAGTTTGAAATATCTCCACTAAAGATATTCAGGCTGATTTCACAGGACAACTTTTTGTCATCTCCAGTGATGACACCAAGAGAAATACATCCCAAGCAATAAAGTTCATGGGTATTTTCATCTAAAAATAAACTTGAAGGAGATGCAGAACTTCCTCTGGCTTAGGAAGCTCCTGAGCTGCAGAGTGTTGGAGGTTGCGAGATCATTATATGGAGGTTTTGCTTCAGGATTGTCCTGTTCTGGTACTGAACACAATCGGGGATTTACTGTTAGAGGCAGGGTTCTTGGGTTCTTGGCTAGAGGGCTAGAAGAATGCTTCAGTCTGACAGTGTCCAGTTTTTCTTGTCTTTCTGCAAGAACTTGCTCATGCAGGTGATATGCCTTTCTGGACTGTACAGCTTCTTGCTGTTCTCAGCAAGGCTGTTGTTACTTCTGTGACCCTGGAAAGGCAAGGAGAGTACATGCATTCCGCAGATTAAGGATCTACATTTTAATGCCAGTTTAATAGCCAGAACTTCTTTCATGATTCATGAGAAAAATGTGTGTCTTTTGTTTTCATTTGGGAAATGTCCAATGGAATGTCTGAATTTCATTTTTTCCTCTCCATTTTCTCTGAGGTTGCGTTAATATCCAGAAGATGGTATTTTACCATCTTTTACACATTGGAGGTTTTTTATGTTTCATATATTACAAGAATTATTTTTCAGTGTTAGCCTAGCTTGGGAGTTGAAATTTTTTCCTATTTCTCCAACTTCTTTTCAGTATTCATTCTCATCTACTTAGGTTCTTATATCTTCCAATAACCTTTTTTTCTTTTTGTGGCATACAAATGCTTCTCAAATTTCTGGAATACACCACTTGCCTAGAGAGCAAGCAGGAAAAAATCCATTCACAGTTCCTAGGCCATATAATCATGTTTTATTTATTTATTGTCTCGTCTCCTATAGCTTTGAGTTAAAGGTGATCTCATTTTCAAGAAAAATAGCCAAGTTTTACTTTAGGAAGAGATTAATTGGGCAGACAGATTAAACAGCTTCCAATAGAGGGAGCTTAAAGAGGCGACTTCGTTTGGCTAAGGCTAGCCTTCCTCAATAGCCCACCGTGATGAGGACAAAACTGCAGATATGGAATGAAGAAGTGCTAAACTGGAGAGGGTTATCCCAAGCAGCATGCAGTGAGTGCACAAAGACTTCTGAAAGTCAGGAAATAACAGCCGCACACATTTTACACTGTATAAGCAATAGATTGCATTGCATCTTGCATATGGGCCAGTCCCATATTTTTACAAACTGGTTTTGGAGCTGTTAACTGGGGATTAGGTGGCAGTGTGCAGAATTTTCAGTTTTGTTATTTTCTTCACAATGAACTCCTGATGGACCCCATGTGAGGCAGTGATTTATTGATGAGGAGATGGAAGAAGCCCATTGTTCTGAAGCAGCAGGGACTTTGTGAAGGTGCTATAAACTCTAGACATTGTGAGGTGCTATAAACTCATGAATCCTTCAAAATTCTGTCACTGGTCAAAACAGCCTGTGGATCAAGCGTGGACCCATGCCACAGAGGTTCCAGACAATACTGTCGTCTGTTCATCTTTCCCTCTCCTTCACCTCCTTCCCTGCATTTCTTTTGATTTTTCTCTTTATCTTTTTCCTTCTTCCCTATTTTTCTTCTCCTCTTTTTTTTGCTCTTCTGTTTTCACTTCCACAAGTTTCCACTGCAACGGCAATGGGGTTCTTACACATGGAAGAGCAGCTGATTGTGGATGGAGACTAAGATTAGTCATTTTTTTCTGTCTCTAGCTTCTTACACATGCAGCTGTCAGCTGTGAAAAACTGACAAACCGTCATCAGACACCTTCAACATAAAGTCCTGAGTTTTCCGGCTCATTCTCAGGCTTGCTTGTCAGGTACTTCTTTGCAGAGCTCTTCTAAGGGAAAACTAAATAAATTCATCATGTGCAGGTAGTGTCCAAAACCCCTCTGAGGTCCAAATGGTGCTGATGACTATCCATGAGCAGAAAGAGTAACATTACAGTGACACTGTAGATTTCTTTACACAACAGTTTTGAAGTTGCATCTCAGGAGGACAGTGGTATCTACTGTGGTAACACTTTGTTATAGTATTATTATTTGCTATTCTCTCCTATTATTTGCATTGCATTAGAAGCTCTAAACAAGATTAGGGTCCTGTTGTGGCATGTGCTGTGGCAGTAAAGGATGAACCAGGGTGACTCACCCCATGATTTGCTTGTAAAAAGAGAAGGTAGTTTTATTTAGTTTAGTCTCTGTCATGTATATTGTTCTAAATATAGTGTTTGTGGTGTGATTTTGTGGGCAGGGATCAAGATGAGACCAGATTTGCTTTTAGTGTTTTCAGCTACAGCATAGCCAGCTCTGAGGAGCAGCATCTGAAGTTTTGGGACTGTCTGCTGTAAACTATTCTTCTGTGTAGACAGAGCACTTTCTTCAAAAAAGTCAAAGTACAATAATACAGTCCTAAAGCTTTGTCAGTGGTATATGTCTCATAGAAGTAATTTTCAAGTGG
This sequence comes from Pterocles gutturalis, assembly GCF_000699245.1. Classification (NCBI taxonomy): domain Eukaryota; kingdom Metazoa; phylum Chordata; class Aves; order Pterocliformes; family Pteroclidae; genus Pterocles; species Pterocles gutturalis. The sequence goes on from NW_010117612.1 coordinate 26,805, forward strand.
CAAGTGTTTTGATGATGTTACAAGGGCTTTGTTTATAGAGTGGCTCTGGCAGACACTCTGGAGTTCATATACATTATTATTCGGTTGATTATTAATGAGAAACATTCATCTAGATTCCCCCTCACACTCCATTTTTGCCAAAATTCCCTTAGAGCCTTGTTTTAGTAAAAAAGGTATAAATCAAGTCATGTGGAATAGGTGCCTGCTAGAAAGGGTTGTTCGGTTGTGATCTCTACCACTGGCAATATGGAAGCACTCAATGTATACAAGCTAAAAATAGTTTGCTCTTTATCTGCCTATCTCTTGTTCTGATTCTCTGGGCATCTGCTACTGGCAACAGTCAGATGGTCCTTGCTTTGAGGGAGGATAGTGGTTATGCTGGTCAAAATGGAAGAGCTGTCAGACTTTTTTCCTCCTACCTTTGTTTATTAGAATATGTGTGGAAGTTTACCAGACAATGCAGAATCTCTTTTAGAAAGAGAGAAGTCCAGAAGTTTAACAACATCTAAACTGGACAAGGAAATGTACTGGACAATGGCAGCGGCTGTCACACTGCTCCGTTCCAACGTCTGGCTCTTTGGGGCTGATAGGAGTGCTCCGCAAATGGGCTCCTCCAGCTGGATCAACACAAATTTAAATTGGCACATCTCCTTGGGACATCAGCGATCTGGTCCCCTACTTCCACTCCCACTTTTGTCTTCTTTTTTCCAGTGAGGAAGTCTTGTTACATTGAGAGAAGCCCTATAATACTGACCAAATGAGTCACTTCCACCAAAAGCTTCTTGAAGCCCAGAAGATGGTAGGATTTGAATGACAAGGGAAAACAGTGATCCAATTTTGATCTCCAGCTTGCAGCTGAATATTCATTCTTAATTGCTGATACAGAGAAAAGGAGACTGACATGAAGATAAAGACACTGGCAGGCTGCAGAGTTTTGAGGGAGAATTTTAGATAAAAATACAAGAAGTTTTCAGAGTAACAGCCTTTTTCTTATTCTAATAAGGTTCTTTCTTCATGTCAGGAAAAAAGCTACTCTTTTTTTGCTACTGCCAATAATGTATATACACATATATTTATACGTGTGTGTATATATATATATATTTGTTTTAAGGAAGGCAGATGCTGTATTAGATTTGCCCTTTTTCAGGAGAACTTAAATCTCAACTTTTAGAAATCAACTCTGTGTTCAGTCTCAGAATACTCAGCATGGTTTTTCTGAAGTATGCGATCAAATCTCTAGTCTCCAGAAGCTTTTCTTTTTTTTTTGTCCACAGAAAACAAAGTTTAATGAGCATCTTACTACATTTATTACCAGCTGCTGCCTGGACTGTCCTAATCTTTGCAGTGCATCTTGGCAGGCAACTCCATTCCAGATCTTTTTTTATCTTTCAACCCTAGCAAAAAATAGACTTTTTTTCTTAGGTGTAAAATTATTACTCCCAGGCCATGGGGGCCCTTTCAGTGTTTTGGTTTTTTTTTTATTTTAGTTAGCTCTTTTGCACTCAGATCGTTGTTTTCACCACTCATCATCTCTCTGTGTGTTCAACCAGCGGGTCTGAGCCACATGGCTGACAGTGTCTGTGGTGGAAACCTTCCATGCATGCGAGCAGGGGCACACAAACAAATCCGTGTTTGCACACATGGGTATTCTTCTGCATCCAATAGAAATACAGCTTGGCAGCTGTCATAAAACACCACAGAAACAATTGGCAGTTGCAGGCAAAACAAATTACACATCCAAGGGCTAATACTGAGAATCACACAGGGGATTATACCCTTAAAAATAATGAGCAGATATATGGTTCTATATAACTTGTGGTAAGGGCTGGTGAAAATGTGGTGGTAACTTAGCATTGGTGATGGAGTGCAATCCCCAAAAGCACAGTTGTCAGGAGTATGCAACCATGTTATTTGGGCAGAGCAATAATGCAGCGAAAACAGAAGGTGATTCAGACAGCAGCCGTTGCCAAAGAAGGAAAGAAGCATGCTTCTCCAAGATTGCGTGGCTATTTTTATGGATGATAAAGCTACTCCTGCATTCCCAAAATGGAGACTAATAAAAGCAATTGTTTTACACTACATACTGTGTTAGGGTATAGTTATCCTTAAAGGGATTTTATTGTTCTATTTTTTCCAGACCCAAAGATTCCATGTGAAATATTTTGTTCTTCGTATATTCTACTTGAAAGAAAAAGGAGCTTTAAAAACTACTCCAAGTGTTCAAGAAGATTTTTCTTCTTGCCTCTCTGACTGCCAATTCCAGATATTTGTTCTTCAGAGGTTTTCATTGTTTTCCACCATGCCAATTTCTTATTAGATGAAACAGGAATTAACTCACTTTGCCAAATTTAGGCAGAACATGGACTTGAAAATATTGATTTTCAGTGGTTTTACTTTCCTGTACAAACGTGTGAATATTCAAGTCTTACGTACAGTATCCACAGGGACTCTAATTTGAACAATGTGTGCTTTTCCATTCTTAAAGTTCTTCATCATACCTGATTACTTTCCATTTCAATGATTTAATTTAGTAATTGTTTCTAATAAGTAAACTTTCTCTCCTCTGCCAAGTTGGTGTTTATAATTCCAAGAGATCATAAACCCTTACCTAGCTGCATGAATATATGTATAGATCCCTTTAAAAGTAATGCTGTGGCCATTGAAAGCATAAAATATTACTTGTTTAGCTCTTCAGATTTGTAGTATATAAATTTAATGTATCTCTGTGTTTAGTGTAGCATATTCATGCCTACAATATCTTAATAATCATATATCCCAAGGGATCTGTTAAAAAAACACACATGGACAGGGCTGATTCCCATGTTTTGTAAACTTGCATGGCTCTATCAGTATCTTTGATTCTGAAGACTAACAAACTTAACAGTTAGTTCAACAGGAGTTGCCTCCAGCTCTAACTCTGGTGTCCTGGTCCTGCTCCAAATAGGCATTATGCCAGGATGTGGAGCAGACTGCAGGTGCTGATGGATGATAGTCCTCTGTCACTAGACAAGAGCTATATATCCTACTTCAATTATTACACCACTCAGTAGCATTAATATAGTTAAACTTGGGATTTTTCTGGATCCTATCACAGTTGTGGAAAATTTATTGACTTTCCTTTCGTGAGGTTAACAGTTCTTTTTTCTCTGCACCTCAGAGTCCAGACCAGTATTTCCTTTGGACATCCCATCTGCAGTCTCTCTTCATGGTTCGTCAGCAATATGCAGGTGGCATGCATCAGCTTCTCTGTAGATGCAAGCACCACCAGTCTCTTCGGGTGTCTGAACAAGGTCTTCACTGTTCAGAAATCCAGATGACTTTTCCATCACTGCAATGCATAGTGATAGTTTTTAATATTCAGAGAATGACTTTCATTTCCAGGATGCTCTGCAAATGGTACCTGTGTATCCTCTCAGTGCTCACGTGATATGCGAAAGCATTTCATTCTCAATTTAGCACATCAGGAAACTGAAGCAACTTATTCAAGAGGACAGAGAAAGTAAACTTGATTCTGGTAAAAGCTGTTCATGTCTTTGATAGTTTCAGTATTGACTTAATTGATTGGCAGGGTTTGGATTAGTGCCCGCACAATATGGAATTAGATTTCAAGAATTATTGACTGAGTCCTCTTCAGTATACCTCAGCACAGTCACCTTCTGGAGGCACGGAGTCCCAGAACACCTAAAAGGATGTTTCCTGAGTGTTGCTCTCCCCCTCCCCCAACAGCACTCTGTTCGTGCTCTTGTAGATTGATTCCAGTTGTAAAAGAAACTGATGACAAAGCCATGTACTTATTTAACACAGGCAAAGTTACTTAGAAAGTCACATTTCCTTGGATGCCGCAGGAATTAATGGCAAATAATTTTCTTCCACTTTCTTCCACTTCCACAAACTTGCTTTGATTGGCATGCAACCTAAAAGCTCTCCCTCCCAGCTCCCTTTTAAGGCTATGTTCATGGTGTTTGTGGACATGAGTTTCCTTGTTGCTGTCTCTCTTAGATTTGTTTTTCTCTGTATCTGCATCTCTGCCAAAGGAGTATTCAGAAAACTGCACCTTACTGAAACCTGCCATCTTTTCTTGGGTGAGAGCATGTGTCTGTGTTTTGGGCAGAGTTTGCTGTTGTTTCAGTTCACTACTCCTGTAGAGAAGCTGAAATGTATCTAGTAGTTATCTTAAAGAGAGAACAGCAATGGTTAAACACAACTTGTGGTGGCAGTTGCCAGACGACAATGTTTTTCCTTGACTGTCACATGGGGCCTGAAAGAGGCATGCGGGACAAGGAGAACATCATCTTGTACATTTCCAGCTGCTCCATCCTTGCCTCAGAAATGCTGTGGGTCTACTATGGATATTGGATTTAATATGAAATTTTGTATCTGGCTAGGACTGTAGCTAATCCTACATTTGTCCAGAGGGCTGGACAAGATGCCTCTCTCGGCATCTTTCCAGTGCCAGTTTTCCCTGATCTTAGGAGAGGACCGGTATGACACAGTGCATTGAGTGCTGTTGTGGTGCTCTGCTTTGCATGATGCTGAGCTCCACAGGCCCCTTTAGCAGCCAATAGTAACGATGGACGTCCACCCACAGCAGGGGCGTGCTGCACAGGATGGACCGCTGTGACTGTCAGAAGTCTGACTCTTAAAAATGAGACCAAGCAAAACAGCATAGCCTAAGGACTTCTTTGAATTGTATGTTGCCCTTCTACCTCTGACTTTATCTCCCGGCATTCACTAACCATGAATATTTAATACAGCCACCACTGCATCCTGTGGAATAAATGAGAGACTCTGAGTTTCAAAGCTTAATCTGAAAAGCAATGCATACACATCGATATTGAAAAAAGGCATCACACCCAGAGCAAATCCTTTTTCATAAGCCCACTTATTAAAAAAAAAAGTAATGTAATATCATGAGTTTTCATTAATACTAGTCTTCAATAAGCCTAAAGCAAATCCTTACTTGCTGTGCGCTTGCTACGGTTGTTGTACAGAACTGCCAGAAAGTGATGAAGGCTCACAGTCAGTGCGTGCAGAGCAGGGAGCGTACGGCCAAGACAGATACAAGCTCTATTGAAGTAGAGGTTCTCAATCCTCAGTTGTCTTTCCCAGAGAGTAAAATTATGATAAGTTTCACAGGAATCATAATGCTAGTTTTCAGCCCCCACAGAGTGCTTTACACCTACAAAGGGTTATAAAAATGTGAGCTAATCATAGAATCATAGAAACATAGAATGGTTTGGGTTGGAAGGGACCTAAAAAATCATTGAGTTCCAATCCCCCTGCCATGGGCAGGGACACCTTCCTCTAGACCAGGTTGATCAAAGCCTCATCCAACCTGACCTTGAACCCCTCCAGGGCTGGGGCATCCACAACGTCCCTGGGCAACCTGTTCTGGTGCCTCACCACCCTCACAGTAAAAAATTTCTTCCTAATATCTAATCTAAATCTACCCTCTTTCGGCTTAAAGGTGTTACCCCTCGTCATATCACTACACTTCCTGATCAAGAGTGCCTCCCCATCTTTCCTGTAGGCCCCCTTTAAGTACTGGAAGGCAGCTCCCTGGAGCCTTCTCTTCTGTAGGCTAAACGACCCCAACTCATTCATCCTGTCCTCACAGGGGAGGTGCTCCAGCCCTCTGATCATCTTTGTGGTCCTCCTCCGGACTCACACTCCAACAGGTCCATGTCTTTTTTATGTTGGGGGCCCCAGAGCTGGACACAGTACTCCATATGGGGTCTCACAGGAGCAGAGTAGAGGGGGAGAATCACCTCCCTCGACCTGCTGGTCACACTTCTTTTGATGCAGCCCAGGACATGGTTGGCTTTCTGGGCTGCAAGTGCACACTGCCCACGCATGTTGAGCTTCTCATCTACTGACACCCCCAAGTCCTTCTCCTCAGAGATGCTCTCAATCCATTCTCTGCCCAGCCTGTAGTTGTGCTTGGGGTTGCCCCAATCCAGGTGCAGGACCTCACACTTGGCCGTGCTGAACTTCATGAGGTTTGTGTGGGCCCGCCCCTCAAGCGTGTCCTAATCCTCACCACTAGGTGAGTATTATTGTACCAGTTTTGCAGATGCAGAAATTAAGATACAGAAAGGTCAGCAGGCTGACACAGGATCACATAGCTTCTCAGCAGCAGATTTAGCATGAAGAAGTAGCCCTCTCTGTTCATATCCAATTGATCATGCTGCCTTATAGCAAATGTAGCTTAAAAATTCCTGAATACATATGTATAAAAAAAAATCCTAAAGAGTTGTTTCCCTCTTTGCTTCTTCAAAACAAGCTATGAAACCCTGTGTTTACACGTATCATTAAATATTTTCCAGTTACTAGCCAGAAACTCACCAGAAAACCTGTATAACACCAAAGTAATGCTCTTCTTTTAAATAATTGATGATGCCAAATAGCAGCAGTGTTATGCCAACAAAGAGATCGGTCTCTCAAAATATTTTATTCATTATGCCTCAAGAAACCCAAAGCTGTGTTTTTAATGAAAGCAAATTTCGGAAGTTGGCTCTCAGTTCATCTGAAACATCTGCTTATTACAATTCTTGGTGTTACAGCACTGGTGCTCCCCAGTAAATCTTTCAGTTTTAAATAATATGTATGTAAGTCTTGGCAAAGAGATCAGGAAGGAGAAAGAGTAACATTTGCCAAATATGCATTTTACTTTATGGGCCTGTAGTGATATATTTTAATAATACATGTGTTGAAGAGACTCTACTAATCCGATTAAATAACAGGACAAGAAGGAATTAATTCCAAGGTTCAAAAAGACCCCATTCTATGCAGCTGAAACTTTATATTCCAGGATAAAATGGTTAGAAGTCTTGGCTAACTACACTTCTATAAAACAGCCAGAAATGGATCTTTCTCTTTAGTGTTCATAAATCAAGGTCACTTATGTGAGAAGCCCATGTTGTGATAAATCTCTCTGACAATTAGATGGAGAGGGCATATCGATGTTAAATTATATTCTCTGTATGCTGTGGTCAGAAGGCAATGTAAACACCACAGTAGCATTATGAAACACAAAATTGCATTCCAGATAATAACAGATATTCATGGTGCGTGCTTTTACACTTTAATACGCTGTGTTTTACTCAGTCATATTAATATCTTAAATTATGTAACATTCCCTTCTTTATGCATTTTTTTTTTTTTCACTGAAAATGTACCTCCCTCTCCCTTTCCCTCTCACTTTCTTTCTCTCCTCCCTATTGCTCTGCCTTTTGGCTTTTCTGTTTTTCCTTTTCCCTTCTACTTTTTTTTTTTTTTTTTAAAAGCAATGCTTGGGGGGAAAAAAAAAAAAAAAGCCTAAAGCAAAACTGTCTGTGTAAGAAAACAGTAACAAGTAGTTTCAAGATTTATAAGCCAGAATTTGATGTTATATATTTACAGATTCAATCTGTGTACCAGGATTTGATCCAAGCCTTAGCATGATGACTGGAATCACTCCAATTAACCCAATGATACCAGGCATGGGGTTAGTGCCGCCACCACCACCAACAGATGTGCCTGTAGTCAAAGAAATAATTCACTGCAAAAGCTGCACGCTCAAAAAAAGTAAGTGGATCTGATGACAGAATGTTATTTTCATATGGTGCATGAAAAATGTTTTATCTAATAGAAATTAGTGGTTTTAAATAGAGTGTAGACAAGCGTGGTGTTTCCTTCTAAGGTCTACTCTGTGTGTAAAGCATAGTATGGTATCAGAGCATATTTATTCATCTCTGTAAGGTCGTGTAAAAAACCTACTCAGTTTGTACAAAAAAGAAAAATAATTATTTGAACAAAGCTAACAGAGCCTGAAGGTCTACATTTCTCATAGTAGAAATCTGTCTTTCCTTTGGATCAGAATGTCACAAAATATAACAATTATACATATGGTGTTGAACTTCTCTGTGCTCCCCTTCAGGTGCCCACAGTTAGATGGGACCAATCTGGGCTCATGACCCTGAACACAGCACCTAGAAGCCAAATTCTGACTAGCTCTGGTCCCTACCTGGGGATATGGAGGAAAAGGGGGAGTGTGGCTCTCCTCTTGCCATTTTTTAGGGGGCAGCATGGCAGATGAGTTCCTTCTCCTCTTTGAGAGCAGGGACTAGGCTTCCTTCTGCTTCTTCTGGGACTTTATGCAAATGGAAAACTCTTATGACCAACTCACCAGCTCAGGCACAAAGCCCAGTTTTGTGTATGTTAGCCCCAGGAATTTAGCTTCAGAGCCAGAGCCATCAGACCAGCAGCTTTCACTATCACTGTGAAGACAAAAGAGAAAATTAAGCAAATAGTCTGGTGCTCTGGATTTGCCATGTACCCAGATCATGGTTTAATCAAACTGACTGTGTGTGTGAATATGTATATATATGTATGGTTTAAGGTTCTAACCCTATTTACTGTGTTAAGAGACCAAAACTAAGTCATATCAATCAGATTCCTTCTTAGGGAATTACTTTTAGAGGAATGTTCTAGTAATCTACATATAAACAAGGTGAAGTTTTATGACAGAGTATATTTTTTATACAGCCTTCAAAAATTCAATAGTTTTCTGATTTAAGTGTCTATATATGCTATTATACATTTACATAAAAATAACATTTCTAGCCACTCCACCTCATGAGCACTTGTAAACAGTGAGGTTATCCTTCCCATGCGTTGCTGTCCGCTCCATTATCTGGCAACAAGACAAAACAGATAACTAGCAGAGCATTTTCATCATGCTGTCACTTTGTTGTGTTTCCCACTTTGTTTTTCTGTTTGCTTTGCTCCTGTACTCTGAGACAGAAATTAAATTATGCTAAGACCAGGCAAAGGTGTCCATGCAGCCCGAGTGCCCAGGGTGTATGCAGCACAGGTTGGCTTGCAGGGGGCCCACACACTTGGCGAGTGTGACAAGTGATGGGTATGAGCCAGCAATGGTAACATTCAGAATTTGAATGTACTGGACCAGTGCTTTAGATGTGTGCTCAGGTTCTAATCTGTTGCAGAAGCTCCCCTGCTTTGACATACAATATTTTCTATTTCTTGTGTGATGACGCAGGGAAAAGAAAAATTCTTTTAGACCTTACCGTCTGTCCTGGAGAGCAACCCAAAGTAGCATGAATTAATCTCTGAAATGCCACCTAAAACTTGAAAAGGTTTAGATTCAAGTAATCAGTTTTGGACAATCTCTGCAATATTCAATTATTTTGCTTCTCCCTCTCTCCCACCTCCGTGCTATGTCAAATAACTGTTGCTGCCCAGAACTGATTAGGAGAATTAATAGAGCCAATGCATCAAAAGACAAATTTTGTATTCCAATGTGATTTCTGTTTTGACTTAGATCTTCCACCACCTTCAACAAGAGAGAGACCTCCTGGGTGTAGAACAGTGTTTGTTGGAGGATTACCAGAAAATGCAACGGAGGAAATTATTCAGGAAGTCTTTGAGCAGTGTGGAGATATAACAGCAATTCGGAAAAGCAAGAAGAATTTTTGTCACATTCGTTTTGCAGAGGAGTTCATGGTTGATAAAGCCATTTACCTTTCTGGTACTTCACATTCTTTAATGGATTTTCCTTGCTTCTCATTTGTATTTTGTGATGCTAATGTTTGCTTATTTTCTTAGCTTTTATCTCAGCAAGCCTTTCTTGAGCTCAGTGGCTGTAGCTTGGAGTAGCAAGGGGCAATTCTGTATTTCTCTGTGTCTGCCAACACTTGTGTGAGGTTTTGTATGTTGCTTACCCAGGAGCAATTTCCTGCCATCCCACAACAATGCAACAGATCCTGAAATTCACTACAGAACAATCATGTTTTTGATTTGCATAAGTTTATATAGTTTTGCTCACAGGTTGTGGAAAGAGGAGGGCACTAGGCCAGGTATGCTGCTGTTTTCCAATGCCAGTTTCTGTGATAGGCTGGCAATTTCATTGGCATATTTTTATAGATTTGCGGTGCAGCCTGAATGAAGTCTGCCTTTATGCATGCATGTATTCAGCTACAGCATGGATTAGATTCTGAGCTCCATCTGTAGGCTACGTCTGTTGCCTCCCAGGACAACAAATGCCACAGAAACTCAGGTGTAAAATTTCAGAATCTCTTTTATTTTCTAACAAAGGAACAAAAAAAATAAAACTACCCCAAGGGGAAAAAAAAAGAAAAAATATTTAAAACAGTTCTGAGTTTCTGTATCAGGCTTCAGTGACTGTCAGTGCCCTCTTAAGGTTACAGGCTCCTTCATATGAGGATGGGCTTCCTAACTGAGCCTTCCTTCACCTTCCTGAGCCAAATCCCATCCCTGTATGTATTTATCACCACAGGCTGGTTCGTCTCTCTTTCTATGTCCTGCGGAGACCCATAAGCTTTGTTTTCCCCCACAAGTGCAGTGCAACACTTTCACCCTCACATGCAAGGTATTCTCAAAAAAACAAGGGCCAGAGACTTCTTGGCCAAGACAAGCTGACACAGACTAGCCTACAGCCACACACCCTATGTAGGGTGATCTCAAGAGGACACACTGGGACCACCCAAAATGAAGCTAAGAAGGCAGCTAACAATTAGGGAGAGCTTGTCTGAGCTCACAGCCTCCTGGCCATCTTCTGTTTAGCAGTAAGGACATAACCTCAGTATCCCATGGGTGTCAACTGGAGGATCACACAGCTAGAAACAAGGTCTCTCAAAAAACCATCAACTACATCTTCAAATTGAAGAAAAAAAGAAAGGAAAAGAACATCTGAACTTTTGAAATTGTGTGGTCAGGAAAAACCTATCTCCTTTGTTTCACAAGGGGTTTTGTGCTTGGATTTTATTGGGTTTTTTTTCTGATTTGGCTGATTGCTTTAAATATCTGTTGGAAGAGCTACAGAGAATTGTGAGGTTTTTGAGGTCTGTATAAAGATTTATTTCAAATATTGCTGTATTTTCAGGTTTCTTCCAAATCTTAATTCCACTCTGATTTTTTCTTCCTTCTTTTTTTTTTTTTTTTAATATATTCACTTAATTTCTTCCTCTCTCCTCATCCTCTCTTCCTGTTTTCCATCCTTCCTGGTGTTTGTTTATTCACACTTACTGGTTTCATAATACTGCCATTCATTGGGGTAGGTTGCAGACATCTCAGTAATAAGAAGCAGTAGCACATTTCCCAGCTTCCAACTTCTGCCTAGGGGGCCCCGTCTCCACAAGTAGTGGAGAAGAGGAGGGGTACATCAGATTCAGTAGGAGCTGGAATTACTGTATATGGTGAACAAAACAGTGGCAAGAAAGAGAGCAAAGAAAAGCTCAGAAACATACAGGCTGCCACCCTAGGCTAGAGCCAGTGTCCCTCTAGCTCAGTTTCCTGCTCCTCAGCACTTGACTGCACTCTTTGCTTCACTCCAAGTCAAGTTTTATTTTAATTTTCTATGCCTTAAATCCTGGAGGACCAGATTGTATGATTAGTAAGAAATTCCCTGTGCTGCCCTGTGTCCTCATTCATAACGCACTGGAGTGTGCATTCAGAATAAGGAAAATGAGAGGAGATGTAGGTGGCAGATTTCCTTCATCATCCTGAATTTTATGCCAGTTTATTTCCATGTTCCTGATCCATCCTCCCTTCTTTTGTTTCTTTTCATCACAGTTGCACCCCTGTCTACACTTCCTCTTATTGTCCACTTCACCCTCTCTCTGCAGTCTTCCTTCCCATCTGTCTTCCTCCACACCTTTTCTTTAGTCTTCTAAAGTGTTGTACTTAGTGTCTATGACCAGATCAGGGAAAGAACCAGTGAAGCTGAGAGGGAGTGGGGAGAAAAGTAGGTACACGCTGCAGACAAGCTTCTCTTCTTTTTGCCACCAGCACAGATTTCCACAAAGCTCTGCAGATGAAACCGTCAGCACTGCTGTCCCCCAGCACTTCAGAGCAGGGAGTCTGGCAATGGGCAGGGACATGTTTTATTTGTACTGAAATATGATTTTTTTTAACCAGTCTTTATTCCATTCTCAAACATAATGTATTCTGAAATGGTGGGTCTAAAGCATATTGTTAAGGCATTTCTTTTCCCTGTAAGAGACAAAAGAGACATACAATCGGAATTTGTGTTTAGTATAATATGTATGTTATATTAGGAGAAAGTCATGCCTTTGACATCTGTAATATAATGACAATTTTGTCTATCTAATGAGTTTTATCTGTCTATCCCATCTAATCTCATCAAACTTAGTATTTATCCCGTGCTTACCATCAGAATAGTGCAAGTGATTACAAAATCCATTAAATAGTTTAATCACTGATTTTTTTCCTTTCTATTCACAAGTAAACATGTCTGAAAAGGAGACTGAGAGATGGGTAGAAGACTCTGATAAAAAAGTTGACTTGAGGAAGGGTGATTTTCATTTAGCCCTGAAAGTTACATTTTGATCTCCTGAGGAAAAGACTTTTTAAAATCGACATAACAGCCCATGAGAAAGCTCTTTCTCCAAACTGTATGTACTTTTGTGGCTGACAGTTCAGTAGCTCCTGAAAATATTGATGGCCCTGGACTTGAAAATACAGGACAAACAGGTGGCTTGGGACAGACCTGTTTATACCTCAAAAGCCCGAGTATGGATTTTTCCTGTACTGATATTTTTCACTGTGGGTTTCCATTTGGTACTGTGTACTGGTTTTATTTTATGGTATTGATGATCATCAACACTCTGATCTAGATCCCCAATTACAGAGCAGCTATTGACCGGTCCCCAGTATAGCAACACTCAAAGGTAAGTCAAGCCAGGTAGTTTTGACTAGACCTGTGATATGGAAATACTGTGTTTGATTTTTACTTAGTACCCTCATTAATTTTTCCTGTTGCTGCTCCTTTAAAGTGCAGATCTTGGCATGTTCCTTAAGTCTTTTCCTCTGCCATTGTGTGTGCAACTGAAACCTAAAATGACAAGCCAGGCACACAGTTAGTGCTAGCTGGAGTCCTGCACAAAGAGGTGGGGAAAGAGGTCTGTGAGGGCAATTCATTGCCCATACATGAAGGGGAGGCAGTGGCATGTGGTTCTCTCATACAATAAAAACCCTCAAACATCAATAAGAAGTCATGGTATTGGAAAAGAGCAAGCCTCCCAGCTGCCCCGCAGCTCAGAGCTGCTAACACAATGTATGCCTGAGGATCCCATATATGAAACAGGACCTGCCAGTTGTGCACCCCTTGCTACACAGCATCTTGCTGACTATCAGTCCATCAAGGAGTCTGTTCTTCACTGGCCAGGCCTTTATTCCTGTAGTATCCACAAAGTCTGATTTAGGACAAGCCATGCCAAAGGTGTTTGCTTTTTTTTTGTTAAGGGAAAGATGCCAAGCCCTGAGTGACCTGATCTGACTGTGAAGTTGACCCTGCTCTGAGAGGGGGATTGGACTAGACAACATCCAAGGTCCCTTCTGACCCAGGCTATTCTAGGTTTCTGTATTCGTGGAAACCTCCTGGCTGGCCAGCTACTTTCTGTCTTAGGACTTAAACAAGCAGTGAGATCATCTCACTGTGATTCATGGGCAACTTAAAAAATCTGTTAATTTGAAGGAACTTAAACTGTTTATCTAAAGGGAACCGTTTGTCCAGTGCTACTCAGGGTACCGAGTTTTGTACTGCAATTTACACTATTCTATGTTTTTTTCCTATCATCCCCATTTACTTCAAAAATGAGGACCGCTTTAGTAAAATTCAGCTTTGCCAGTGCACATGCAACCTGTAGTTGCACAGTCCTTTTCATTAGCTCTTTATTCAGATTAAATGGGGCTTTGAGGTCCACAAGAATCTTGCATCCTGCAGTACTGCCTTTCTCGGTCTGTCCATGCCTGGAGGCAAAAGACAGGGGAGAGGAAGAGAGATTGTGTCTTCCTGGAAAGTACAGCCGGCTGTGAGACCTAATTTTAGGTTCACGAGACCTTGCACCTTGGCAGTGTCCTTTCACATTGCTGATAATGCTGTTTTGGCACAGAGCAATCACTATTTGAGGAATGCAGCTGGCAAGTTGAACTGTGTGGGGGGGTTAACATTTGTCACAGTTATCAGGGTAGCTGCACCGCTGACCCCTTTTGGCTGGCCCCTTCATGCCTACGCCTCTGTGGATAAAACCACATAATTACCCCCTCATTAAGAGGGCCCAGCTCTCAAAGGTCACCCACACTCTTCTTCTATTATGTCTCACTGCATAAAGTGTGTCTGTAATTCTTCCCTTCAACACCTTGTGACTAGAGCTCCATATATGACCACAAATAGCCTTCTGGGGGAAAAAGTAGTGTTTATTCCTCTGCACAAGAGAAAGCAGAGCAAAATAGAGGGGCTTTAAAATAAACAATCCCCTTGTTTGCCTCTCTTGCAATAATCAGTCCTGCTTTACCCTAAGCTTGTGAACCTTGGAGACCAGATTTGGTAGGTTCTGTGGAAGTGAAGCCTTCTGGCTTTGATGGACTTTGGAAGAACTTAGCTTGAGTTTTTCATCTGGTTTTGGAAGCCTTGCTGGAAAATGAAAGTCATACCTCTTCCTCACTGGCAGACTGCTTAGCTGAACTCCACAAGAGGACTGAAAGGAAAATGTCAAATCAAAAGGCACACAGATTGTTTTTTTTTTTGGAAGGATCACTAAATATATGGATATTTAATATCTTTAAAGCTATTGTCACATATGTGCTGTAGCACAGACAATCCCTTGTATTCATACAGCGAGATGTTTTTACAGCAGTAACATAAACAGAGAATAACTAGATATGCATTTTTACAAAGATGCTCCTAATCTGCTACATGAGCCTTAACTTTGCTGTCCCTGGAGAGAGTTCAAAACTGAGTTTTAACTGTGGTGGTGAGGTGCTGAAGCTCTTCAAACTGCAGGCAAACTGTGAGACTGAAAGGTAGATTCTCTTGGATCTTCAAAAGCAGCAAACACCATTTTTCCTGACATTTCAAACAGGAGTTTCCTGCTGCTGGAGCTATGCAGTGGTTGTAGCCGCATGTGTTTCTGAAGAGCCTTCTATATGCCAGCTCAGCACACAGCTCATCTCTGCAGCATCCCATGACTTGGGAAGTCTCTGCTGGGCTACTCTGCTTCTGAGGCTACTGCGGGGGGTTGGCATGGAGAAATTAGAGCTAGCCCTCTCCAGACTGGTTAATTTTAATTTTTTTTTTAAAGTTAGAGAAACTACTCTGCAAGTATCTTTTGGCCTTGGAAATAAAGCTTGAAAAAAAATAGGTGCCCAGTGTATATTCTTCCACAGTATGGTCACGAAAAGCTCCTTTTATAGCTTTGGCAGGGTTTGTTTGTCCTCTGACAACAGTGCAGAGCAGGGCCCTGTTGTACTGCTGTGTAGTCCTGACTTAAAGCCTTTGCAGTCTCCTAGCTTTCGCATATGATACATTGACCAAATTATGAATATGTAGAACATCACTAATGATGAGTCACAACAGGTTTCATTATTTTTTTCTGAGAGGTGTCTTGCAAATGCCTAATAAATCCATCCACACTTTTAAAATTACTTTAAAGAATACTAAACTTAATTCATTTGTAGGTGGTTTATATTTGTTGCCAGAATATTGCCAATAGGGAATTGGTAAGTTTGCAATTGTAAAGCCTCCAAAATTTGAGATCTAGCATCAATGCAGATATGACACCATCCTCTTTGTCACACAGGAATTTATATAGCACACTTTTCTCACTCATCTGTAGTCATGATTTTTATAAAATTGAGCTTTTACCCATACTTCCAATTCCTTTTGGCTGTCTAGAGAAAAGCACTAAACTGTACATTATCTCAACAGGATCAGGTGAAGGAAGACTCTACATTCAGACCAAAACAGATTTTTTTTTCAGTGGTTGCTTTTTGTTTAGATGGCCTTTGCACTTATAAAGGTTGGGACTATCAAGCAGAAAAATTACATATTTTGAGAGACCTCTAAACAGGAATGTAGATTCTGTACCTTTGGGTCGACTCTTCAGCTCCTCTACTATGTTGATAGGTGATACAGAAAATAGCGAGGAAAAATGAGTGGATGAATGTTTGTCTTCCTGTGAAAACACAGTGATTGATAGATCCTGCGTAGATATGTGGGAATCATGTACATTTTTACTTAGCTGTACTTGAGGGGGAAAAAATAAAGAAGAAAACAATAAGCAAAGAAGTCCTGCAACAGTTAGTTCTGCTTGTTGATTTCAGGTTACCGCATGAGATTAGGATCTAGCACAGACAAAAAGGATTCAGGTCGCCTTCATGTTGATTTTGCTCAGGCAAGAGATGACTTTTATGAATGGGAATGCAAACAAAGAATGCTGGCCAGAGAGGAACGCCACAGACGCAAAATGGAAGAAGACAGACTGCGCCCTCCTTCTCCTCCGGCAATAATGCATTATTCTGAACACGAAGCTGCTTTGCTGGCTGAAAAATTGAAAGGTAAGCAGCATTTGATACTTTTCAGTGTATTATTCCTTAAGAGCAGGAGCCATCCAGAAGTCAGAGCAAGGGAACTGATTTCTCTCTGATGTATTTCATTACTTGCCCTGTTAGCTTTCCCCCATTCCTCTGCCATTTCTATGCCAATGATAATGATACTCACCCACCTGCTAGAAATGTATAACGTCTGTCCATCTGCCTATGCTGTAACAGCTAAAACTCAACCTTCAGAATACTACAGTGGGGTTTAATTCTGTTCAGTTGCTGTCATCATCTGCCTTGGAAATGCTCTCATAAGAAGACAACCTGTTACAAACATAATTAATATTAAAGGCCTGATTCTTAAAATGTCTTTATTCCTTGACTGATAGGTTACTACATTACATTCATGCAATTGTGCCAATTCCTGGCATTTAAATTTCCCTCATGAGCTGCATTTTAACATGCCCCTCAGTTGCAGTAGTACAACTTATCTCTGACACACACCATCCAGTCCTTCATTCCCTCTTTAGGGTTAGAATTACTTGTGCAAGATAACGTCTTGTTTTGGTATGTGTTTGCTTGCTTGTTTGTTTTTTTCTAGGTACACTTACCAAGTTAATGTTTTTCAAGGATACAGGTTAAGGATTCCTGTCTTTAATGCTTAACATAAAAAGTAAAAAGCAAAGAAATGCAATTATTCATAGTAAAGAAATTAAAAAAAAAAAAAAAAGATCAAGCAAACAACTCCCCATGCCCCTTAGAGTTGTGTTTGTTTTCATTTAGTGTTTAACAATTGTGTTTGGCATTCTTTCTCCACATGGTGGCCAAGCACGTTGCTTACTGTGTGCCAGATCACAAGAAACTGTGATACTTGCCACTGTTTCAGAATTATCCTGATTAAACTTAGGCTATCTAGCTGTCAACACACTGGCCTCTGTTCTAACTATGAAACATGTTTGAGAAGCCAAAGGACAGCTCGAAGTGTAGCATCCTTGGAGCATGGAGCAGAGATGCACCCTACTGACTCTTTGAGTACTGCGTTGGTTGCTGTTAGTTGTTGCTGTTACCTCGGTCTGTTATTCATTTGTCTGACTGATATTCTCACCACATACACTCATCTATTAAATAATTCATTAAGTAACTGGGAGATTGGTAAAATAATCCAGATGTATTAGTAGACCAGGAGAAAAGGAGGAAAGAGGCCCAGATATAAGAATTTTTAATTCTTACCCGGCTTCCTGTCCAGCTCCTCCAGAGGTTATACAATACAATACAATATGGGGTTTTAGATCCATCTGTTCCCAGAATCTGTTTTCAGTTGAATATTTTAGGAATTAATGTTTTATAGGGAAGTTTTTCTTTATGTAGTAGGGCCTAGAAGTTTCCTGAACTAAGCCAGAAAATGCAAGAAGTCTGGACGATTTCTTCCATATGGCTAGCCATTGCTCGGGGTGACTGAATGTGGGTTTTTGCAAGATGTTAAAGATGGCTATATTTAGAAGGGTTGTTCTTTTAATTCTGGGAACTTTCCATACTTGATTAAAACTTATTCCAAGCATTTAGATCTTTGGTTCTCCTGAGGGACATTTGACCAGAGCTTGGCATATATGCACAAGTTTCATATAGAAGTAGTTTGAGCACGATACAAACCAACACCATGTACATTACTATTTCTCTGGAAATAAAGATAAACTTTCAGAAACATACAGAATTAAATATAATAAATTAAGAGTCCAAAAAGCTAAGTTTATTTTTATCGGTTAGAAAATAATTAAAATCCATCAAAAGAACACATTGCAATTTTTAAAACTTTGCTAATTAGCAATTGCCTTGTAGTGAGATTAATGGTGCCAGCCCTGGATATGTACAGATTGTTGGGGATGGAGAAGAAGCTCCCTCTCTTCTCACTGGTCATGAGTTGTCTCCTGTACTAGGTATGCTAGATAGCAGAAGTGGGGTTCAGTCATTAGACTTGTCTGCTTTACCTTTCCTGTGGGATTATAGCCAGTATCTGTAAGGCAGGGGTAGAACATTATGGTCTCCCTTAGGCACTATGGATTCACCATACGAGCCCTGTGTGACATCCTAAAAACAGAAGTAAAGCAACACTAAAGAAACTTCTTTAACTCTGGCAAAGGGCAGTTCATATCATCATACTTTCACAATATAAATGTAGGCTTCAGTGAAGCTAAATATATGTACACACACATTTACACACACACACACACATATATATATGTATATAAAACTTGGCATCAAAATCTCAGGTCTCTGGATATCACCAGATTTGCATTTCTGCAAAAGCCCAGACATTTCATCCTAAAGGAAAGAAGGATCACAATATATCTGTTATTGTCAGGATTTACCTTGAAAGACTGTTTTTGAGCAGATGCTTTGCATCTTGTTTTCTTAAGGAAAGTCATGACCTTCCCATGGTACCCACTTCAAAAGACTCCTGAGGTCTGCTGCCAGCTCATGAGACAGAGCTGCAGGTGCCCAACATGCAGATTTCAGCTCCTACAGTGCCTCCAGAGCTTCACTGAGCAATACTAGCTGAAAAGCAAGCCAAAATAGCTAAACATCTGTCAGCCCAAGATACTGATTTGCAATCACAGATGTAGACAAGTTGGTCTCAATCCAAGCAACTTTTGTTGTCAAAATAACCTTGGATAATCTTGACAGCAAGGAAATCTGATGGTGAGCAGAGATGAACTAGGCTCATCAGACAGTCCCCTGTTGTGGTCTAGATATTTATTGAGTCTATAACAGAGGTGACAATATCTTTTTTCACCTTCTGCAAACTGCAGAATAAGACTTAAAGAAATCATTGGTTTTGTGTACCAAACTTGGCTGGAAACTCTCACCCCAGTGTTGTCAGCATATTCCTATTCCTCTCATGTGCTGAAATCACCTGGTACAGCAGTAACTGTAATAGAGGAGAGTGAGTGAGAGAATACAGAGGATCTTTTATGGCTGTTGTAAACAAAAGTCCATTATAAAATTTCAGCCAGGTGGTCTCTACTGGTGTGGAGCTTCATAGAAAAAACAACTGGTTTCTCAAAATGCACTGCCAGGTGACTGGGGCTGGGAGCTTGCTGCATATGAGACCTTGTATACATACAAAACCATGAAGATTTATGACTTTATGTCAGTGATAAAAGGAGGACTAGGGAAAATGTGGGCCCCTTCTGGAAGGGAGCAAGAGACGTGTCTACCCAGGATACTGAGAAGGCTGAGGTACTTAACGACTTCTTTACCTTAGTCTTCACTGTCAAGAACTCAAGCCACACCACCCAAGTTGCAGAAGGCAAAGGCAGTGACTGGGAGAAGGAAGAACTGCCAGCTGTAGGAGAAGATCAGGTTCGAGACCATCTAAAGAACCTGAAGGTGCACAAGTCCATGGGACCTGGTGAGATGCATCCGTGGGCCCCAAGGGAACTGTCAGAAGAAGTTGCCAAGCCACTATCCATCATATTTGCAAAGTCATAGCACTCTGGCGAATTTCCCACTGACTGGAAAAGGGGAAACAAAACCCCCATTTTTAAAAGGGGAAATAGGGAAGACCCGGGAAACTGCAGGCCGGTCAGTCTCACCTCTGTGCCTGGCAAGATCATGGAGCAAATCCTCCTGGAATCTGTGCTAAGGCACACGGAAAACAAGGAGGTGATTGGTAACAACCAACACAGCTTCACCAAGGGCAAATATTCATCAGCCCCTTGGATGAGGGAGTAGAGTACACCTTAAGCAAGTTTGCTGATGATACAAAACTG
>NW_010117613.1:0-9585 GCF_000699245.1 Pterocles gutturalis
CTTGCTGCGCCCTGCCTGCTGCGCGCTGCCTGCTGTGCCCTGCCTGATGTGCACTGCCTGCTGCCCAGGTGTGGCCAGAACTACCCAAGGCATTGTTTTCATGGGTAAGGCGTTCAAAACCTTACAGGGCAGAGGCTTTCTTGTGTCCTTATCAGTCTATGAAATTTACAGAACCTGTTCAAACTTGTTCAAAAATTCACAGTGACAGAAATGTTTAAGATCACATCACTGGGCTTATGCAGGCTCTACAAATTGCATTGGTTTGGATTTTCTGCTACCCTTACAGCAGCTGAAGATTCCTGTAAATCTAAAATCCCAGCTCTGCCCCAATTCAGCCCCAAGCACAGCCTTTAGCACAGATGATGAGAATTCAGTTCCTGCCCACAGCACCAGGCTGTGGCATGGCCTGGCGTGGCTCGGAGGTGTGGAAGGGAACGGCTGGGTGCAGCACTTGCCTTCCTCAAACAAATCCCCATTCTTCACAGTCTAATTCCTACAATGTCCCAGCAAGTAATCAACAAATCCGATCAAATTTGGGAATCTCCTGCAAGACACTTAACTGCAAACTCAACGAGAAGGAGGAACTGATCAAATAGAAAGGGAACAATACAACATGAGACACAGCACATTCCTGTGACATCATCCAGTTTAAATGTAACACAGGCTGTGTGAACTCATCATTCTTGAAAAGGTCTTTTCAAATAAAGCATCTGTTTGTGAACTAGGGCACCTTGCAAGAATTGTGACCAGTAAGGCAAGATCAATGCCATCAGAGAATTTACATTCCTAAATACAGGCCTGGAGCTGTCAGATTCTCAGTTGCTAGCTCCACAGTGGCCTCAGACAAGCCTTACACTTCTTGCTTCTGTCTCTTTATTTGCAAGATGATGATAGCACTTATCTCTCCTATAAATCACGTACAGGGCTATGACTGACAACTGGCATATAGAGAATGAAGACTTGTTAACAGTCACTGAAGTTATGCCAACTAACAGCTCCGCAAATTCATTCTGTTCTGCCTATGAGTATATTCATTTAGCTAACGAATATCAGTGTGTGGGATAAACCAAACAAACCTGTAGCCAGTGAGAAATGAATGCTATGCAGGGTGTGCATCCCTCCCAGCAATCCATGATTAATACTTGCTTCTACTAGAGTTTTGCTTTTCATAAACTCCAGAATAATAAGCCCCAGTTTGCTCAGAGGACTTAATTTTTCTAAATTCAATACTCTGGAGGTTGTGGCTCCCCAGGTGGCTTACAAAGGACGAAAAAAATTGGCAGAAAAATCACTTTTGCTGTGTTGAACCTAAATGTGCATCCTTGTTGCAAACAGGAGGAGGGGCTGTCGTTTGCTGTTTAGAGTTCCCAGGGCTGTTTGCCATGGCCAAGGGAAATGTTTACTACAGATGGAATATGTTACGTGCTGTTGATTTTAATTGCTTTTCAAAATGTGAAGACAACTGTGATATTTGGAAGAGACGGGTGAGCTGCACTAATAGGCTCTGTTCTGCCACAAATCTGGTTCACACTGTGCCATGCAAGCTTCCCTGCAAAATTTTGCCAGTACCCTGGGGAGTAGGGAAGGAAAGGAAGGATCTCGGGCATGCCCTACCCATCCAAAGAAGTGAGCCTGATTAACTGTTTATCTTGGAGCTGTATTAAAAGAGGCCTATGTCCTTTCTTATAAGATCCTACAGCAAAAGCAGCTATCTACAGCTACAGAGCTACAGAGCTACTGCATTAACCTTTATTGTGAGTAAAAGCAACACTGAACATCAGATTTGGCAAAAGTTATTTGGCCCATTTGAGAACTGTCTTGGAAACTGGTGGCTTAGTACTTTAGAAATGGGCAGCCAGCAATGCACCTTGGTTGAAGGCTCAGAGGGGTTCCTCAAATATTCTGGAACACACCAGTTCCATGCCAATGTCCATCTGGAGGCCGTTCCCAAAAGGTTTCAGACCCTCGTCCCAGCTGGTGATGTATAAAGAAAATTCATTGCTTCCTTCCACTGCGCAATTGATATTCTGGGATTTTGACTCACCTAGAAGTGGGCTGGAGGTGCAGCTGGGATGCTGATTACAGCTGGGCGCTCTTGAGTGCTGGGAAATGGTGCAATTTGCTTCATCCAGCCCCTTGGAATCCAAACGTGTAGGCTTCTTCCTGGGGCTTATGTGGAGTCTCACCCCCAAATGCGGAGTGTGTTTCTCATGAGGAAGAGATGAACCAAATGAGGATGACATGTCAGAGGGTTAGGAAGCTTTGCCTCAGCAAAGCTTTACTGCACAGACCCCATAGACAGCTTTTTTTTTTTTTTTTTTTTTTTCAGCTGTGAACAAACCTACCACTAAAATCAGAAAAAACATCAGCAAAACAACTAGTGGAAACTGGCAGAGTCAAACAGAGCAATGGAGCAAAGTTACTGCTCCCACCCTGCTACTCCTGGATAACTGGATGCTTTACAATATAACTGGGTGTAAACAGGATTTTCAATCATGGCTTCCAGTTACTATTCCCCCGTAAGTGCTAGGTGTGACTTCTCTGTACACAAGTTGCTTAACTCAAACTGCTGCAACAGAAGTTACATGTCTATTTAGAAGTACAAGTGGGTCACAAACACAAACTGATTTTCAGAAATGCTTGAGTTCCCAGTAATTTCAAGCCAAGCTGTGGATGTTCTGTATCTCTGGGGAAAAATAATAATAAAAAAAATCAGCCTGTTTTCATGTGCCAAATATTAATTCTTGGAAGACTGACCTCAGACATGCTGGCTCACCTTTCATTTGACTTCTCTGAGACCCCTTTTCCTCCTCTAGATTACGTAAATAATAATGAAACCTCTCCTTGTGATTTGTCTGAATAATGCTATGTAAATACTCGATACGATTAATTGCTGTCTTCTTCACACATCAGGAATAGGAAAATCATCAATTTCACCATTTCTAAAGATTCTGGCTTTTGAACTGTGTTAATTTGACAAATAGATTGTACCAAAGAAACCCAAACACTTGCAGTTACACACGTCGGTGAAATTATAGCCAAAGCCAAACTGACATGAGTATTGTTTGTGAATAAACAGGCACTTCAGATTCCTTTGCATAAACAACTAGATGCAGGTCTGAACAAAGAGAGACAAGTCTGTGCCAGCCACCTTCACCACCCAGTCCCAGGTGCCAGCGCAACACAGGACTGTGCAAGCTCTACCTGCCAGGGCCCTGCACGCACCTCCCCTGCCCCAGGGTTTGGCCGCCTGTGCTCCATGTCTGGGCAATAGTGCCCGGCTGTAAGGTGGGTTCAGACTGGGAAGCCGGAGCCTGCACTGCTTTTGCTCAGGAGCGGCACTGAAGCCAAGACCCTCGGCCTCTGTCCTTGCCCAACCAGCGCCGAGGGTGGGCACATCCCTGACCTCATACCTCCCTGCCCCGCTGACCTCCTGGCCTGACCTCAGATGTGGCCCTACGGGCTCACCTGGCAGGTGGGTGCTGGGCTGCGGCTGGTGACCCTCTGCTCGCCATGCTGGCTGCCTGCCATGCAGCCATGCAGGCACAGCCCCGCCTCCCCGGGGTGAGGCCCTGCTGCCAGCTTGCCTCCCTGGTGTCCCAGGCTTCAGAGCAGCCCTATTCCCTGCTCACAAAGGGATCAGAGATGCAAGACAAAGGTTTCTTGATTATTTTTTATCTTGGAGAAATATGTTTGACTGCTTTGGGTAAGCAAGCCCCTTCATACTTCTATGCCTACGATGACCTAGCTTAAACTTTACTGTGAACCGACCCAAAAATTTGTGTTTAGATGGAAAGTTTTCCCAGAAACTACTCTTACAAGACAGCTGCCTAGCTGATCCTCACGAATGAACTATGTGTGGGAAATACACAACAAAACTTCCTCTAATCTAAAATGCAGACTGTGGAGTGCTTTCAGCACACGTACGCACCACCAGCTCCTCGCTGCACATAGCTACGGGTGTGCTGTGGAGGTCTGGAGAGGTGTAGTGTATACAGCCCCAACGCAGTGAGACAGCCCGAGTCAGCCTGAAACAAACCTGCCTTGCCCATTACGCTGTTGGGGCTCAGAGTAATAAACACACCGCCCTGGCATCTGGGCTACGCTGGTCTGCTTTTGTGAAGGTGGATGGAGCAATGCTAACGAACACCAACCGACATGCGCCTTGTGTCATCCAACCCCAGTCAAACATGCTCAGGAGAGAAAGTGAAGTTGTAACTCGCTGTTGCAGGCAATGCATTATATACTATCTAAAGAAGAAAAGACAGGCAGATAACACTCTTCACTGGCTCAATAAGGAGATACTCATTGTCACTGTACTGCATAGAGGTAAGATTCAAAACTGATCCACTGCCAGCTAACCATTTAGGCATAGACACTTAGAAATGTTACTTCACTTAGCCTGTACTTTTCAAGGGAAGGCATTGGATCCTCTGTTTGTCTTGTGTTTGTCCAGTAATTAGCACAATGGGGCTTTGATCTGTAACCAATGTTCCTATAGCTATTCAATAGCTGAGGCATTTAAGAGACATTAGAAAATTGTCCAGTGCAACTGGCAGATAACCTCACTGGTTGTCACAGGGCAGACTAAGACCTGGACAGGATAGAGATGATAACTTTGAAAGAAAGGTAGAAGCACAATGGTAGGATAGTTTTGTGCTGTGTCTACAGCCTATGTAATCTGAATTAAAAAATAAAGCTTTTGAATAGTTGCTCTGTTCTAAAGAACAGACGTTAATTACCATATTAACCTAAAGGGAGAATGGTGGAATCTAGAACGATCTTTGTTTTCCAAGTAGCTTAACTTAAAAAAAGTTAGTCTTCCTTTTGGGTAAATACGGTAGTCAAGAATCAAAACTTTGCAGTACTAATGGTGTAACACAAAGCAAAAAATATGTTATTTTGGGCCCATGTGTACCTGCAATACACTGAAATAATCTCAGCCACTTCATGATGACTGATTGCTGAGATTCCCATATTATTAGTTTTACTCTGATTTACTAATTTTCTATATTTATACTTTCATAACACATTTTGGTGTTTCTGAGGCTAAACATTTTGTTTCCAGTGTCTTCTCTAACTAGGCATAGCTGAATGGTGTGACCAAATTAAAAGGGGTTATGCTGTGTGGGTATTTCCGTTATGTTTTTAGCCTGTGCCTAATAGCACTGTTTTTCTTCCTACAAAATATTTTAGTTTCCCTGAAGAAGTCCAGCCACAGAGATGAAAACAAAGATTAAATTATCCAAACACAGATGCTCAAAAGCAAACATGCAAGAACTTCAATAGAAGGATCCTTAGAAAAGTAATGACTTAATTTGCTGGAGAACAAGTAATAAGAATATCAGACTAAGGGCGCATGCTGAGCCTCAGATTTTGTCCCTAGTTATTGAAGGAAGCCCCTTATAAAATCCTGTTTCCTGAAACAACCGATTTTTTCTGTGAAACAGCAACAGGCTTTTTGCGTCATTTCATCATTTGGGAAGGCACTCCAGACCAATATCAATTTCCAGCCCACACATACTCACAACCAGGGGACACTGTCTGTACAGTCTGTTCCAGGGGTTCCCCTAAGTGACATTTCTTTCATAAATAGCTTCTGCCATGTAAATGCCAATAGAGCACATACATCTTTTCCATCCGGTCGTCTTTGTGACCTAAATAATTCTTCAAATCTCTTCAAACAGTAATATACCCTCCACTCATTCGGTGCCCAGCTTCCTGAAAACTCACCTATACGTACCCTTGTTTACTACTTGTTTATTCCTTGGATCTTCTGGTCTTGTCTCTGTATTTTTTAGTTTTTTGCCTGAGTGAAAACTGCATACAGTGTTAGCAGAGTCACCAGCTATGTGCAAGTGAAGGAAGGAAGCCTCCCCCCCAGGCTTCAGCTGTACGCTAGGCCTTCATCCTCCTCTCACAGAGGAGAAGCTGCAGATGACATGGCACATGAACAGCGTTCAGCCGGGGAAGAGATCTTCAACTCAACACACTTGACACTTGCTGAGCCTGAGAGAAGTCATTGCTAACGTTTCTGTCTATTAAGAGAATTTGCAGTTACCTGCATAAAACCATCATATTTTAAGATGATGATTCAGGGAATTAATTTGAACGGATTTGGTTGTCACTGAAAATAAATATCTCTACAAAACATCACAAGAATCATAAGGACAGACAAACTTTAAATCAGTGGGCTGGACATTTTAAACAACCTGTCAGTAATTAAGGTGCTTACAGCCAATATGTGAGTCAGTGGCAGAGCTGGTAGTAAAACTTAGCTTTGCAACTCATGAATCAAGGGCCCCTCCAAGGCATAAAACTGGCTTCTACTGTAAAGCAGCTTATGTGTGTTTTCAGAGTGAGAGAAGAGATGGGGAACTGTGCTAATCACCTAACTCTCAGTTACCAGCCAGGTCAAAAGGCAGGATGTCAAACTGGGTAGATCAAATACTTTCATCTGTGATGACCCTCCTGTAAGCACGTGAAATATATAGCTGTCTTAACAGATCTGTAATGGACTAGACCTCTCATTATCCAGGTAACTTGAGTAGGTGCATCATTTATAACTAGGTGTCTATGAATTTCCCAGTTGATCAAAAGTAGTTTTCTATTGGTTCCTCAGCATTCCCTCATTCTTGTCTTAGCCTGAAGAAAAGGAAAACCCCACACTGACACATGAGAGAGCAGGAAAACAGGCACAACAGAAAGCACAGCATTGCTCAATGAATTGGGAAAGGAATGAGAATACCCGTCTTGTAGCTATTTGTTTACAAGGTTCTTCCTCCAACACTACCTAGAGAGCATGCATTTGCCCTGCTTTTCCAGTTATCTGGCACCAAGTAACTAAGGAGTAGATTCAAGCAGAAAGCTGAAGAGGATAGTTCTTAATGTCTATTGTGTGTATATGAATAGGATTCGTGTTGCCTTGTTTTGTCTAAAGTTACATTGTCATTTTACGTATAAGCTAACTTTAGATAAACCATATTTAAAGTGATGGAATCTGTTTATACTTGAAGCTGCAGCAACTTCATTAAATGGGTTCAGCATTCAGCTAAACTGACCGTACCTCTCTGCTTACTGACCTTCTCCTATACAGATACACTGCAATAAAGTAAAGCACCATAAATGTAAAATGATTGAACACAGTGAACATATTCTTTGCATACCCATGTCCTAGGGCACTTTCTGCCCTAGGAAAAGAAAAAAAGTAGTGAAAAATACCCTCACAATTCATTACGCATTAAAGAATTTCAATCACTCACTTGTTTAAGCATGTGATCCAGAGGTTGGTCAAATATGTAGGCATTCTTTCTCAAAGGCTGATATGATATGAAAAATTACTTAATCACGCTACAATAGCTTCTGAATCCAACTCTTGTTGTAGCAGGCCACAACCTTTCTTTAGTTCTATAGAAACATCCTAACTCTCACCACAAACAAATACAAGGCTTGCGAACAGGTGTAAGGATAAATTAGTTAAATAAATAAAATTGTAAATAGCTGATCAGTTGAGCACAGAGATTGTGGTTTCTGTAGAGTCACTTACTCAAGCCACTGTCCATAAAGAACCTGAAGTGCAATATCACATAGCATGTGAATCAGCACTGTCAGACATGTTTGTGCTTACACTGACAGCTGTGTACAAAGGTGCTAGCCTACAGCTAGAGTTTCTCAGTTTCCACAGAAGAAAATTAAACATTCATTCCTTTTCTCATTAGAGATATCCCTCCCCTGTAACATTCAAGTCAAAATTTCAATTTCAGACACATTAAAGCACAAAGAGTATTGATGTGGCTGAGTCCCTATGGTGGGTTAACCTCGGCTGGATGCCAGGTGCCCACCAGGCCCCTCTATCACTCCCCCTTCAGCAAAATAAAGGGGGAGAATAAGATGAAAAACTCGTGGGTCAAGATAAAAGCAGTTTAATTAAAGCAAAGGCCAAGGCCATGCACAGAAACAAAAGGTAAACAAAGATGTTATTCTCTACTTCCCCTCAGTAAGCCATGTCTGGCCACTTCCTGGGAAAGCAGAGCTTCAGCATGTGTAGCAGCTGCTCCTGGAGACAAACACAGTAACGAATGCCCCCCCCCTCCTCCTGCCCTTGGCTTTTATGGCTGAGCTGAGGTCACATGGTGTGGAACAGCCAATCCGGGTCAGCTGTCCCGGCTCCACCCCCTCCCAAGGCGTGTTATGAACCCCCTGCTGGCTGCCAGGGCAGCACTCAGTGCTGGGAGGGTGTTGTGGGGATGCTAACTCCATCTCAGCCAGACCCAATACAGTCCCGTTTCCTTACAGTCTATTAACAGCTTTCAGGAATAGATTTGGATAAAATTATCTGCACCACCAACTTTCTTCCTAGCAGAGTGGAAAGTGGGAGTAGACCTGGTCTTCTGGTTCGGGAGCTCCAAGTATAGCTGGCATGTTATCAGGTATTCGCATATTATGATACACTGCTACTCTATATTCATGAAGCCCCAAACAGAAGAATGTACTTGCAATAGATCTGTGTCTTCCCATCTAAAACAAGCTAGCACCTTGAAGGTTAAACAATACTTAAAGGAGGAAGGAGATAAGCCATCCTATAAAGGAAGCCTTTAATCAGCAATAAATACAATGAAGGAAAGTAAGATCATCCTGTTAGAAAGCAGTGTGAAAGGAAACATGGAACCATTTCCTCCTAAAACCACACACTCACCATGCTATTCATTCCCAGGGCAATTACTTAGCTGCAGCTGCTCAGAGTCACATTGTCAGTCACATTATCAGGTGACATCAACTCCTACTGTTTCCTTATGTAAAAAGTTGACAGGAAGCAGACTGAAGGCAAAGATGTTTGATAACTTGGGAGAGAGTTTCCAAAGATGCACCTGCACTTTGGTGGTTTCCCCAGCTGTAGTCATGCCATAGACAAGAGAAAGCTATGCAAGCACACACAGTAAGACCACTTTACCTATTATTTCTGTGAGTGGTGCCAGAGAACTGAGCAGGAAATGCACTGAGAACTGGCAGGAGGAAAGGCCATCTTCCTGTTTAATAAGAATGCTGCCTGACCCAAAAAACTTCATTCAAGAGTCTCATGGCTGCATAGGTTAAAATGCCCCAGAGACGGAAGGACACTGAATAACTTAGGGTTTGGCAAATTCACCTCCTGAACATTGTTGGTTGCCAAGAAAATTCATACTGACTCACAAGCAGCCATATGCATTGTTCCACTAAAGGATATGAATATGTGTAGCACTTCCATTGATGGCTCTTAAAAGCAGTTAAAATTTTCCAGCGGTTTTAGTAGATTTCTGTCTGGCCTGAAGAATAGTTCCGGTTTGAAGAGGTGACCTCCTCTGAGTGCCACTTGTCCAAAAAGGCTTGGTGGGTGGCTTGTCTGGGGAAAAAGGAAGCAAAAGCACAGAAGTGGAGGTGACATGGTAATGTGTCAGCAAGGAGTGGCAGGCATGAAAAAGACAGTACAGAGCCAAAATGGGTAGAGGCATATAATCAAAGGCTACTTTGGTAAAAGGTTCTGCCCTGAAGAGCTCTTTTTTTTTTTTTTTTTTTTTTTTTTTCTTTTTGAGCATTAACCCTGGGGAA
>NW_010117613.1:9616-22880 GCF_000699245.1 Pterocles gutturalis
TATCCTGTGCAGCATTAACCCTGAGGAAACACCACCTGACCTCCCAGGGCTGCTGCTTGGTGACTGACAATGCTGTTGACACAACTGTCAGGTTATTTCATCACAAAATTTGTCCCCTTAATTGCTAAATTTAGTTCTTAATTATTTCAGAGAATGGCTGACTCTGAAGATCTGCACGTGTTGGTCATAAAGATTTAAAAGGGGACAAAAACAAGAGCAGTGCGGATGTTCAGACTCTCTGTTAAAAACACCTTTGGCTTTGCACATCTAAACCATCTTAAATCTTGTACAGCAGCATGCTCTTCACACAGTCATTAGTCAAACTACACAGCATGTCTAGGTGGTAGTAGGCTTTGTAGTCCACTAGACGGATATGTACAGTGAGAAACTGAAAAATTCTGACTTACCTAAAGCAACAAAACAAGATGGTAGCAAACAATTCAGATCTAGATGATAGCATTTTCCTACTTTGTTTGATGTTACTCTTTTAGGTTAGCTAGTAGAACTCTTCAACTCTGTCTCCAAAACCAAATTTCTTCATTCCATACATGTGAGACTTTCCCACTGTACCCTGTCCAGGATGGAAATGATAGGCTTCTTGCCATTTAAGAAAAAACAAAATCTGTTATGTTTCAAAAAAGTTGTCTGCATGTCAAAAGTTTCTGTCTCCAATAGTTTCATGCAGTGAACAAAATTTTAAAATCACATCCAGTGAGGATAAGTCTTTCATGTCTGCCAACTTATCACTTCCTTGAAGTCCACACTCCAGCTGTTGATGGCTGTCTACATAAGGACTCAAGCATGCTAATGGTATTTGAAAGGGAGATGAGATAAATGGCCAAGTCACACCATAAATGTCCAAGACACACCAAGATAAAGCAGAAATCAAAGAGGCACCTGCATCCCCTCGAAAGCTGGAACAGAGAAAAGATTTAAGAGCCTTCTGTCTTACTGACATGGGCACTAGGGCAGGACTGCCCACATTTGGAGCCCAGAAACATTGCCGCTCTTTATAAGTAAAGGAGCTCAGCCTAATTCTTTGCTGAGAATTCACTGCTTGCTTTAATGTCCCCACAAACTATTTGGCAGCAGCAAAAGGGTTTATTCAGACAGCGGTGGGATATTACTGAGCACTTCATGCTCCTAGCAATGCAGTAATTCCCTAACCACTGTATAATTAAGGGCTTTGTTGAGGTCCAGTGACATATTTGTGCATTTGAAGTGCTGCACCTTGTTTCATAAGTCAGATTGACACACACCAAGAAAAGAAAAGACCAATTTATAGCCAAACTTTTATCTGCAAAGGTGGATTCTTTAATAGTGCTTCATAGCTGCTGAAGGTGTAGTCCATCCCCAACCTGCTCCACTTGTACTCCCCTTGGAACATAACCATTGTCTGCATTTGCTTTTACTCACCATTAAAGCCCTGGTGCTCAGTTAGAGAACTGACTTGGCTCTCTCGAGATCAGAGCAGCTAAACATTGAGCCTTTTGTTCTCATCGCCCAGTGAAAAGAGAACAAAATTCCTGAGTGGATGATTCTATCTTATTTGATCATCATTTATAACTTCTTCCTTTGTTTTCTGTCATGGATTTCCCTGGGAAAGAAACAAAGAAGCTTTCCCTGCCTGGTGTGTGATTTCCCTGCTCTTCTGCTGACAAGGCAAAGGGTTGGTGCTGACTGGTGATAATATTACACTCTATGCAAGAGACAAAGGGGAAATGATCTGTCAGCACTCAAGTAATAGAACTTGTAACTGCCATATTTCACTGATGATGACTTATTTGTATTTCTATCTTTCTGGAGCCTTTTTCACTCTGGAAAATCTTAAAGAAATTTTAAAATACCTTTAGGAATTAAAGGCTGATTCTACCCATTTTTTGTCATGAAGGTGCTTCATTAATAAAATCACGGGCATTACTCATAAGAATGTTTGCAGAGGCAAGCATGAGTCTGCTCTTCTAAGTAGTAAGTACAGTTACTGAGTGTACCATATACATTGTCTGCAAGATGGGAGGTTACATCTGTGAAACAGGCATCAAGAGAGCTGATAAAAATTTTAAACTTGAGTGGCAAACACAGGTCACCTTCATACCTAACTTTTTGTTGTAAGTGCCATTTCATGTTTCTTGTCCCAGCAACATAAAGGTATGAGAACTACTTGAGATGTTATCAGTCCTCTGCATTTTTCCAGTTCATCACTGTCTACTCCTTTCATGTACAGATATTTCAGAAGATGAAGGAATTGTGGTTCACACTTTGATATATGTAGACAGAAAGATAAATATTATCTAAAAGGATTTTAGATGTTTTCCAAAAATCTCTCATACAGAAAAAAAAAAAGAAAAAAAATGCAATCAGAGACTAGCATATTAAATAAAACTCACAAGACAAAATAATAGAGAAGTGATATTCTGGGCAGGTATGGGCATTCCAACCTGCTGGTATAGTAGAAACTATAGACTGACTTTTCTACAGTGACTAAAACCCCTTGAGGCTTAATGTAATTTAACCTGCTTTTCTTAAGGAAGTATGTTCAATGTAGGTTTTGGCAACATTTTATTTTTCACACATGATGAATTAACCAGCAAAACATCCTGCCCTTTCTCACACAGATGAAATAAACTGTATCATTTTCCATGAGAGCTTTTCCCCTCAATAGAAGATTTAAAAAGAAAAAAGAAAACACAGAGCAAAATCCAATCTAATCTCTGCTGAAAACATGATGTTCGGTAGAATATTAATTCTTATGGGAACTGAAATGAGGTACCACTTCTAAAAGTTTTTTTGAGTGGGATTTTGCATATCCATTGTATCTGCAATTCTGGATGTTTTTCATAACCATAAGTGCCCCTACTGACTAGGATGACTTAAAAACTTCAGTCACTCATGACTCCATGTCTTTCTGGCATATAAAGAAGGTTGGGTAAGAAAGGCACAGGGCTGAAACTCATGGCATTCCCTCACTCACAGATGCTCTGCAAGAAATCAGGCAAATCAGTGTCAACCTGCTGCAAAATCTAACTCTGGTTTGGGTTTATGCATCACCTTTCTGTCTATAAAAAGAATAGACTGCCTTTTTAGAATAGAAAGTCTTTAGGGCAGGGAAGGTGACTTAACAAGTAGTTATAAATTTCCTGGCAGGTTAGAAGCCTGATTTCACCACTGGCCTTCGGGCAAAACCTTAAAGGTAACGCAGGAGATAATAATAAACTTTGCTGCAGCTTCCTTGTGAAGCACCTGGGTGTTATCAGTGATCATTATCTGACTCTCCTGTCTGTTTGATGGCTACTGCATTGCTTGCACTGTGCTGATAGTTAAATCTAATGATGGTAGTTTCATATACCCACATGTAAAAAAGTAAAATATTTCAGATAACTGACAGCAAAACAGATGGAACAGTGCTTTTATTGTTTTGTCCTTCTTCTGTGACTCCTGTCCTCTAGATGCATAAGCAATAAGCAAGTTTTTCTGGGTCCTTGTACCATCAAAAAATCACAGCACCCTTCCAAACAAGTTGTTTGGAAGTGGTCAGCAGAATGAAGCTGGAAGAACAATGACAGCTGGAACTATAGGCTGAAAACACCTTTAAAACATAGTTGTACTTAGAAAGAAGACCTGGGAACTGTCATTCAAATAACTAGATCTGAAGAAGTCTGAAAGAAAAAGCCATAGATATGGCTAGTCCTGAACAACAGCTGTTCTAAAATATATATTTCTGCCATACAGAAGGATTTCATTTTATCTTCTATGTCTGTAATATTGTTTCTTCTAACTTCAGAAGGGGTTGATAGAGTGATTCTAGTGTAAGTGCTTATAAAATCTATTGGTGTTCCAGTTTAAAATAAATGCACTACATTATTTTAAACTACCTGTATATAAATTCAATCTTCAAATTCTCTGTCATCCACCTTCAAAACAGATACGGCATATCCTCTGAAGTACAAGGAATCAAGAACTGTTGAGTAGATAATGATCTCAACATGAATGTGCTTGTAGCAGCAAAACCAGTTTCTACAGGGAGATGGACATTCTGTGGGTGCTGCCATATTGTAATTTTAATGCAATTGCTAACATGGGAGCCTCCCTGCCCTCTGGTAGCTTGCTGAAAACAGATGTTGCATGATACCTGGATACTTAGTTGATTTTTCACTTCTATTTCAAGATATCTCGCCTAGTTCAAGTCTGGGCCAAAAGACAATAAAAACCAATTATTTTCAGATTTGTGAAATTAGTATGCTTTATCTCCCACTGTAGAAGCTGCTTTCTGTGTACTTGTTCATGCAGCTCAGTGATCAGGCACTAGAAACAACAGGCACAAATTAATTTTTATTCTCTTTTGGTGACAGTCCTACCTGCAAGCTGTGATGGTCGTGCCTTTTCTGAGGGCACTGAAAGAGCAAGCCTTGCTAGGCAGGCCTTCACTATGACTGCGTATCGTATCCACACACATGCTCGTGTTGCCGCACATTTCTGTTTCTTCCCTTAAGCTTTGGAAGTGCTAATGAGAAGCTAAAGTGCTGTGCCCTAGCCAAGAGTATGTAAACCCCAAGGAGTTCAGGTTCTGAATAAGAAAGAAAAAGTAAGGAAAGTAGTGGGTGAAATGAAGCATTAGTAGCCCAAATTGATAGATGAGAATCAAGTTGAAAACACATTAAATGTCAGTTTTAAGACATACATACACACAGCAAGACCTTCAGAGATAGCTAGACTAGTTAAATTCTTGACCTGTTCAGTGAAAGAGAGTTACCTGAGGGTAGGGTCATGTTCCAAAACACAGTTCTTCTACATCCATAACTGGAGGCCAGATCTGAGGCAGGTTAAAATCAGAACACATCCCTTACACCTAGGGCAAGCAGAAGCTTAGTACAGTAACTGGCTTTGGAGGTAGCTATGTGGTGCTGAGACTGTCTTGTTCTATACAGCAAATATTCTTGGCTGGCTAATTTTCTCCAGCTGCATTAAGCCACATCTCTTGCAGGACACAACCATTCTCTTCCTGGAGAAGATCCAGCATCTTTGCTCCTTAAACTTTAGCAAGATACAATTTTATTATCAGAAAACATGTGGGCCCATATGTATTACAGAATCATTGCTATGGGCTAGCTAGCCAAATCAATATACAGTCCAAAAGGAGACTATCAGAAGTCTATTTTCTGGCTCCTTTGATGTGTGTCGAGTTCAAGTAAGAGTCATCCCAGGTTCAAGATGGGAAGTGCTAAGTACTCTGGAATCCCTTGAAACTCTCAGCTTTCAACTATCTGTTTTCCTTGTCCCATTAATTCCTGTATCTTCTTAACATTCCTCCTCACCTCACCAATCTCCTACAGCTACTGGATATTGGCTCCAGCCACAGCTCTGCAACTGTGGGTGAGCTTGACTGCCTTGGCACCTTGCAAAAAGTCAGTGGGAGAGTCTGTCTGCCTCTTCTCAGCAGGCTCTGCTATCTCTGTACCACACCACCCATTAGATCTGTTTCCCAGGGTGGTACTGACTGCCTTGCCTTATATTTAGCTACAGCAAGACTCATGATGTTTCAGAATTGTCCTCAGGTACGCTTACTAACTCCTCTGTCAAACCCATGAGTCAAGACAGACAGCTTCTACTGTCTCACACTCAGGTTAGTCCTTAATAGTCTTTTCTGATCAGAAAAGCCTGTGTATTACATGAGACAACCACACCTACCTTAACACATCTGCTTGTTTGGGCTTTTCTCAACCAAACAGCCAATAAACCACCAATAACCAAAGGAAAGGAATACATGTTCCCACACAGAGCTGTAATACTCTAGACTGAAAAGAGAAAGTGGATTATAAGGCCTCTTCTTTAGCTAGATCTCAAGACACAGGACAGGCATCCTAAAAGTCAGAATTAACTTCTCATTGCTAGAGTGCTTTCCACAGACAGCCAAGGCTGAAAGAAGAGCTACAATCCCAACAGGTTGCCAAGATGTACCCGGAGAGGAGGCAGGATTTATGTCTAGTTTCCATTATGTTACCATTTTCTTCTCTCCCCACAACCCTGTAATCTCAGTTCTCTTCAAAGAGATAGTTAAAATAAAAAATAGATAGTTAAAAGTTAAAGATAACTTGGAAGTACTGGCTTCCATGATGCTAGAGTTTGGATATTACCAGGATCAAAGATCAGCATAGCCAAATAGATGGAGCAATGTGAGCAACTATGAGAGATCTGCTAAAAGGCAGCTGCATCTGGGGAAGAGTGAGTAGGAAACATAACCATGAAGAGCAGGTGTAAACCAGTAAGATATCACATAGAAGTACAGGAAGGTGGACTTCCTCTCTCCTGGATGTGGATCCCGGCTTATTTATCTTTTTGCCTTCACACATGCCTTGCCTGTTTGCACGATCCTTTCACACAACCAAGAAAGAGGTGGGGGTTCATGAAAGGCAGGGTACCTGGGATGCAGTTGACTGGAGAAACACAGTGAAGGGTCTGTTGAGAAAGATAAGGATAAGATAATTTCCTTCCTTGATGGATCAATCCTGCTTGCTACCACTCTCTCTCCATGTAGTCCTTAGGGAGCTGGCTGGTGTGTCTATACCCAAACTGAGCTCTGCAAAAGCCACCATGAGCAGCTTTCTGCAAACTACTGTTTTGTTTCGTGTATGCATCACTGAGCTCTGCTTTCATCACAGCTTACTTCCTTTCCAAAGAGCTCTCAGTCCCTCCAGTCCCAAGTGGAGACAATGATCTGTACTCTCCTCTGCTCACATTCTGGGAATGTCTCCAGATTTACAAACTTCTTCAGCTCCCACATAGAGCCTTTGAGGAGTCCTTCCTCAAAGTTCACACTGCCTATCTAGATGTTAACTCTTCTCACCTGGGTGCGGGGCATGTCTGCATGAGTACATGCTCATTATTTTTATTTTTTGCTGCTGCGTTTTGCTCACAACTTTCACAATGTTTTATGAAAGATTTGCCATCTCTGTTCCCTGTCTACCTTAACAGGGACTTGTGATGCTCAAACAGGCAAAAATCCCCTTGTGAGACCCAGGCAGGCATGTTTTCACAATCATTCTGCCTGCCTGACAGGGTGTTGGGAAACATCTCAGTTACAGTGTGCGCAAGTGCTCTGTAAGAGCAAACAACTCCCCAGTTCTCTCTAATGTGTTAATAGCTCTACTATAACTGTAAAAGGGAAAAAGCTCAACAGGAAAGGCAGACATGACCAGTTCCTTCCTTAGACAGTCTCATTGACTTCAGCTCTGCCACTCTGAGCCACCAAAGTCAACAGGGAAGGGAATTCAGGGGAAGTAAACTGGGGCAATAAGCTGCACAACACATGCACAACGGACATGTTGCAGAACGAGACATAGGCCCAGACAAGTCAGAGCATCACTCAGGCCTGTGAACAGCAACTGGGTGTTGCTGAAGTCCAAAAGCAGCCGCAGGCAGGTCTTTCGTGGCCACAGAATCACCTGCATGGTGTGGAGTGAGGAGGTCCCAGATTTAAACCCTAGCTCATGAGATTTACCGAGACAGCCTATGCAGGCTGATTAGGACACACTTCTGTTTCTCTCCATGTTCTTGCTGCTTTTCACTGCCTTGTTATGTCAGTAACAGCGTAACAACAACAAATCTTTCCAAGCTCACTTTTCTACTCATTTTTTTTCAAAGTAGGAAAAAAGTGTGTCTCATCTGTAACTTACTATGCCTCACTCTCTAGCAAAAATCAGAACGAGGCCAGAAAGCCACAGATTAGCTACAAAATTCAGACCATCAAATATCTGTTGTTTCTCTTACCAATAGACAATGCATGGGTTTCTGTAATTTTGTGCTGTTTTTAGCCAGCTGCCAGAAAACAGCCCTATGATGAAGAATGGGCTTCTGGGTTGCAATTCTCAAAGGCATCTAAGACACCCAAGCACTTCATTTTCTTCCAGACACCAGGTGAGTCCAGTGCAGGAGCGTGCACTTGTGAGAGCAGCTACTGGGAAGGTGGCCCTTTTCCCCTTATGTTCTGAGATGCTGTCCAGGACTCTCAACTGAAATGCACAATCAAACATCCAGAGAACTAAGGGTTCATTCAGGCTCTCCTACTGATTTACTCCACAGCTTTGAGAAGTGCCACCCCTCCCACCAATGTCTGCACCTGTAACATGGGAAATACATAAATTTCCTAATGGCAAAGGAGGTGGGATTGAATTAATGAGTCTGTGAAACACTGTTCAAAAAATCAAGCACACAGGACCCTTTCAGAAAAAGAGCATACAGTTGCTACATCACTGAAAAAAGTCTCTACAATAGAGTGGTAATCCTAAAAACTTAACACAGCAATTTGTGTTAAAGGAGAATATGGGTTTTAGCCAAGAAAGAAAAACATGTACCAACCATTTGCCAAATATTCATGGACTGCACTTTAAGACCTGCTTAAAGGAAGGCTTTACTGGACACCTTTGGACAAAGCTGATGTCTAAGATAGAGCTAACAACATATTAAGACATTGCAGAAAAGGAGAGGCAGCTTTGCAGGTGTTGGCACTCCCTTCCAAACTCCTAAAGAGTATACAAACACAATTACATTATTTTTCCCAAGAAATGTGGGGTTTTTTTTCTCTGACTGTACAGGAGCTAGCTCACTACTGGACACTCATACACACAGAGTTTTGTGTGTCTGAATTGATTAAACTGTCTGCTAAAGGATTTGCAAATCATAAATTATAGCTTATACTATTAGAGGGCTCTCCAAAGCCATATTTTCAGTAGGCCATAATCTTACACTTATGGGACAACTGGTGTGTATTCACGAGTTACTTGGTACAGCCAAGTGCCCTCTAGCTTGCTAGCATCTTCCATCAGGACTCTGGAATTAAAATACTCTGACTCCCTCATTTCAGTTTTGTTTCCTTGTCTAAAGGGCACAAAAAGGACTTCACTGGTATTGAAATTGTTTCTTAACCTCGTGGTGATGACCACCAGTAGTCCTGCTGATAACTTAGAGTTCCCTTCTGTTTCAAAGGACCTGAGCTTTACTGAATCAAAACACAGTCCCAAAGACTGAGACTTTGATCTTGCCTTGACATACTCATATATACAGTGCACCTGTAAAGGAAATAAATTTCATGGAGATTTGCAAACCCAGGAAAAACCACTCTGCATAGTTATTTGGTTAGCTAATCCTGCCAAAGGAAAAATTTTCCTGAAGGAACATGTCAGCAGTTTGCTGAACAAAGGGTTCTTGTGTTTCAGATGAGTTTACAGATTTTTTTCAGTTAAATCCCTGACAAATACTCCATAGGCTAACTTCAGTTTGTAAAACAGGTTCTGACTATGATGGTTCATCATTAATCCAGTTGGTAGATTCCCAGCCCTGTGTCAGAGCTCAGAACATTCAATACATAATTGGACTTTCCTTTTCTGAAAGTTTGATGTTTATTTGACCAGAAAACAGTTATTAAAGGTCACTTTCATGAGCATGAGGAAAAAAATATGAATCTTGTATAACTGAGGATTATGCAATAATTTTTTGGCTCAAATCATAATGGTGATATGCTATTTTTGTTGCCACATGACAGATGCCAATCCAGCTGCTCTGTTCTCCCTTCAGGCGCAGCCTCCTCTCCTGCAGTGCCACCAGGAGATGAGACATACAGAAGAGCTGCATATTGTCAGAAAACAACCTGCTGTGAGCCAGATACTTTGGTCTTGCAAGTCTGCATAGCACTGCATGAATGAGAGGTATCTAGAGACTGCCTTGTACGAGCAGCACAAAGTTGCAGAAGCAGCTCTGACCTCTCCTGCACTGGAATAATTCGTTTCTGTATATAAAAAGAAACAGGGAATGAGTCAGAAATAGCAAGAGAGAATATGGGAAAAGGAGAGTCATGTTTCAGACCAGAAAAAGGATGGAGACAGAACACAGATCAGTAGACCTGAGCAGTTAGTCCAGCTGCCCCTGTCACACTGCTATACAAGCAGCACAAGTTGAAGTGCTTTCCTGCAGCATACAGCTAAAAGACAGACAGGTGCTCTGAAAGCATTTGAGTGAACAGTAGAATTACGCCCCAAAAGTTGTTGTGAAAAAGAGCAAATCCTTAATCACTGTTTGTCAGTTATCCTAGCCTGCCTCACCCTTCCTTGCTTAATGTGGCCTCAGGATTCTGGCAGGGAAATGAAAAAAAATAAGTTGCATCTTCATGTACTAACTACTCATATTGCAGCATACCAAAAGCCCAGGTATAACGTTTTGCTCTTCATTCTGTACATAAGAAAACTTCTTTGTAAATGACAAAATCTGTTTTTACTTACTCCTTGTGAACTTGGAAATTAAATCTTTGTCTGAGTGGTTTTCTTCAGTCATACATTCACACTGGCTTATTATTGCATAAAAGCAAGCAAGTGCTGAGCTGAGAACATTGGTTTGCCACTGACTGAATGGTCACAAAGTGCTGAGTTTTGCACAAAATAACTTTTTACTTCAAAGTTTCTCAGAAGATCCAGGTTGTTTGCACAGGTTTGCTATTTTAGGATTGCTCACAAGTGCTGAACTGTAGAAGTTGTGCTTGTTGTTACATGAAAGATCCTAAGTGCTAGAAGGTTGTCTGGTTTTTTTGTTGGTTTTTGTTTATTTGTTTGTTTTGCATGGTACTAAGTATCAGTTGTACTGAAAAAAAACCCCAACAATTCGTGAAACCCCCAAGCCCCCATTAAACCTAATGCCTTAATTCTCTGTTTCATTTCCCTGCTTTCTTGTGGAAACATAAGAACTGAAAAAAAAGTTAATTACATTTCCATTTAAACTGCTAGACAGGATACAAGAGTGGAATTACAACACTTACATGTTAAATCTTTAATGGACAATTTCTTAACCTATCTACAATTAACTACATAAAAATCCTAGAAGTGATAGTATTCTTCTTCTGAAGAAAATATCTCTCA
The DNA here is from genome assembly GCF_000699245.1 of Pterocles gutturalis. NCBI lineage: Eukaryota > Metazoa > Chordata > Aves > Pterocliformes > Pteroclidae > Pterocles > Pterocles gutturalis. The sequence goes on from NW_010117613.1 coordinate 20,515, forward strand.
TTTGTCTCTCAGCTGCAGGTAAATTCTGCTCTCATTTACACTGTGTAAACAAAGTAGCTCCACTAAATTAAATTCCTGTGGTATCCTGAGGAACCGTAATTTGCTACTCAATTGAAAAAGCTGAACATTATAGATCAGACGCAAACAACTGTCTTACAACTTTATGGAAAGGCTCTCATCCTAAAAAGGTGGAAGATCCAGCACCCTTCATGCACTGTTATGCACATCAACAAGCACGAACTTTTGTCTTCCTCATTTTTAATTTCTAATAAAATTAGAAATAGAATAGGAATATACAGATGACAAGCTACATTTTGCATCTTATGAACATAGGAGATACTAATAGAGACAACAGTTTTCACAGGAACTGTGTGCTCTGCCCTAAGGCATTTCAATGTTATTTGGGCAGTCAAATCTCCAGGAGGCATATCAAAATATAACCTTTAAATAAGAAAAAAGCAGCCTAAGAATTATTTACCTCAAGGATAATTACATTAAGCGGTAAAGTTAGAACGGATATAAAAGAAGCAGAGCATTCCAATGGTGAAGTTCTTGGAATTCCTTTATAAAATTTCAAAATATTTTATTAAAGAGGATTTGAAATTGTTTCATAATGGACAGATATATGCCTGTGAAGAAGCCCTGCTTTATATAGGGGGACATGCTCTGAAAGGGATATTTTAGAATTATGGATGCTGAGCTAGTCCCTTCTGAGATATGCAAAAACCATGGTCTTGTCTCACAGCAAAACCTGCCTCAGAATCTAGAATTTTATTCTTTCCTTTAGAAGTATTTAATAATTTTCTGATACCTAGAACTATAAAATCTGAGGCTTTTCCATCTAAAGATGATGTTATATTAATGTTGTCAACAAGAAATTGCTACCTCTATGCTGTTTTTTAAGTTGGACTTAATTCTTATGACATCTGGTTGCTCCAATCTGTGTGATTCACTGATTTCACTGTCTAGCAATTTGGTGGTCAAGCTCTGAGCAGCTAGTCCGTAAATGGGCACCACACCATAACATTCACCCTTTGACTGTTTTTGCAGCTAAGCTCCTTCTTTTCCACTCTCTCTTCTTTTCTGTGGGCCTCTTTCTTCTACTGGGCAGCCTCATCTCTTTTCATGGTCTCTCTCATACCAAAGTGCTGTGCAGCTTCTGGTACATTGCTTGTTCAATGCATACATTTTCACAGTATGTTTCCACATTGCTTTTTTCACACTGCGCATTTTCGTGGAGTGATGTTTGGAATACATCCAGTTCCTAGTAGGATGTGAGCTTGGATGTGAGTAAACAGAATGTAACCAACTCTTCATATCAACCTCTTAGTTTACATCAAACTTCTACTGACTCCAAACATATGCCTGCAACTAACAAAATGTTTGCCTATCATTTTAGAAATATTTACAAGAAGAAGTGATAGGTAAGGGGGAAAGTGACCTACAGATTAGGGTCTTCTTGGATAAGTCTGCCATTTAAACAACTGACCAAGCTCCCTCCCTGTACTGTAACACTAAGAAAAGTTCTGCACATGAATATCTGGTTGAACTGAAACTATACAACCTGCCTGACAGCCCTATCTGGCTGTGTCCATAATTGTCCATACCTTAGAAAATGTAAGGATAACACAGGCTACTGCGGGTGGTGATACAGGACTGGTCAGTACGCTCAGGACTGTAAAGATTCTGTTGCTGCTGGTGGTGGTCTCTGCTTTTAGTCCATATGGCATCTCATTTAACTTCAGCCTCTAGAGCAACTTCCGAGATCAGGCTGTATTCCTACTAGTAGTATTCCTACTAATACCTGCCATCCAGGGCCACGTCCCTCATTTTGATGTAGTGAAGCTGACAGTCAGAGTATACCCTCTCCCTGTGGCAGAGGAAAATCTGACCCCATTTTTACGATCTCGTGCACTACAACTAGGTCAGTGAATCACACTGGTGACTCACTGCGGTGTCTGTTGATTATAAGTGCTTTGGTGGATGCCTGTTCTTGAAAAACATTGCTGCAGAGGGCAGGACTTCAGGAAATTTGTTTATAGGAATGCTGGTGGTTTTGAATTTTAAATGGGATTTACAAAAACTTAAGCAAAATCCACAGAAAAGCAGGTTCATCCCTGTCAACTCATTCTCTGGCTCTATTGACCAATTCCCAAGAGAGGAAGAGACGTCACCAGTTCAAGTTTACAATCTTCAGTTGGCAAGAGTTTGCACCATTACTTTATCATGGCATGGCATGACCCCATTGTAATATAGTGTATCATACGCTGCATCAATCAGGAGCCTGATAATGACCACAGGGAACAAAATTCTCACCTCAAATGCTTTAAAAAAATATTTGGTTAGTGTTCAAGGAGTGCTTCTTC
>NW_010117614.1:0-17705 GCF_000699245.1 Pterocles gutturalis
CTACAGGAAAGCTGGGGAGGGACTTTTACCCAGGCATGTAGCGACAGACGAGGGGTAGTGGATTTAAGCTAGAGGAGGGCAGATTTAGACTAGATATTAGGAAGAAATTCTTTACTGTGGGGGTGGTGAGACACTGGCACAGGTTGCCCAAGGGAACTGTGGATCCCCCATCCCTGGAGGTGTTCAAGGCCAGGCTGGACGAGGCTCTGGGCAACCCGGTCTAGTGGGAGGGGTCGCTGCCCATGGCAGGAACTAGATGATCTTTAAGGTCCCTTCCAACCCAAACCATTCTATGATTCTATGATTATGGCATAGGAGGATCATTTGAAAATAATAACCCTCTCAATTTTTAAAGACTCCAAATAAGCTCCAAAATGCTCCCCTAATGTAACTTGGACCTATTGTTACCAAAGAAATTACAAAGTCATCTGCATATGTCTCCCACACGTCCTCACTGAAATGAAAAAGTCTCTGCAGAGTCTCTCCACATTTCCCAGTTGATCATGGAGATCAGAATTTTTCAAGTTCAGAAAGAGACTGTTGTGTTTCTAGCTTATCAAAACCCTAAATTCCTGGTGTGGGAATATGACGGGGGGGGAGGGGAGGGGGCAGGACATTAGTTTCTCTAAGGTAATGTCTATACCCAAACAGAAGTTATAATATCATAAGAAAAATCTTCAGGGTAAAGTAATACACAGTTGCTACTTTCTAGGACTAAGGTGCGGCTGGCACACAAAGAACTCGTTTCCCCAGCAACACATCCTGGTCCTGGTACAAAATGGATTGATGGGGGATGGAGTGAAATGACCTTGTTTCACGGCCGTGTCCTGTCCAAGACTATCCGTACCTCTGTAAGGACAGGAACTATAAGCCATGTAACAGTCCAACAAGAAAGATGGCAGACACTGTGCCAAGCACTGTGGCGAGATCTTTACCCTGAGGCAAATTTTATTCATTATAATGTCATTATAATACCAAAACACCCCTCCATCCTGGAAGTTACCTGCCTCCGAGGCACAACCACTCCTCATTGAGCATGCGCTCTCTGTATATGGCTGGAGTCGCTCAAGCTCCACCTAAATACAAAGGAATAGTACAAAAATAGATTGATGAGGGGAGAAAGTTAGGGAAGACTTCATTATAACTTTTGGGATCCGTCAACGGGTTGAATCTGTCTTCTTCCCCACAGGACACCTATTGCACATTAAGTATCAATTTACACTAGCAGTTGCTAACAACTAGAGATTGATTATATATTGTTCTTGCAGCCAGTCTACTATCAATGGCAATCTCTAAACCTTAACTGTCACAATCTGTATTTTATACAATAAAATTTGCTTTGCATAAACTTGATAAGGGATTTGACTCAGTGCTGCTGTCAGTGCAGTCCCTAAACAGGTTAGTTGAATCATCCTCCAGTTACAGTGGGCTGCTTGGTAGGGTGCCCATACAGGATGCTGGCAGGCTGTATGGGTGCAAGGGCCTCGACTTTCTTGGGAAGCTGACAGGCTGACCAATTATAAAGGGTTCGAGGAAACCCCCCTTCTTAACATGACACCTGGTAACTGCACAAGTCCATTACCTGCCAATTGAAATGTTTAGGCAAATAGAAAAGCTTCCATTAAACACCTGCCTTTATATCATCCCCATACTGAAGAGGAGCTAGGTCAAATACTTGGTAGGATACACCACTACAAACAACAACGCATTTCTTCTGGAATTCAGTCATACTGTCACCAGTGGAGCTGTGTGAAAGCTTTTCAGAAATCTTTTATTTTTGGATAGCTGATTAGTGAAATGATGACATGAACAAAAGCTTTGACAAAAAATATTTCAGGTCCAAAGTGGAGTTTCTGAGTTAGGAGTATTATCAGAAGGAGACCTACCAAGCACATACATAAAACTGGGCAGCTGGGGAAAGCTCATATTCAAATCAGGCTGAGCAAGAAGGCTTTATCTAAGTTAAGTAAGCAGTCTCTTTTTTGGGTCTATTTTATACAAGGGTCTTCGAGCTGAAAACCTCCTGGATGAACTTCAAAAATCTTAAGATCAAACATGTTTTTCTTCTACATGATGCAAATGGTTTTAGAAAGAAAATCTTTTTTCCACCTCTAATCATTAAGTAAAATATGTAACAAGAATATGATACAGCGTGTATGAAATCACCAGTACTTTTCTTATTCAATTTTATTTTCACTGCCATTCTCATAGATCACAGAACTGTATCAATGAAGGACCTGATACTTCTCCCAAAGGTTTTACTATTGAATTTTAACTAGGACACAACTAAGCAGGGGGAAGAAAGCAGTGAAATGGGAGCAGAGACAGAAGATAGGCAGCAACTGTAACAGAGATAAGAATAGATGGTCATAGGCTAACATTGTGCATAATTTAATGGCTTTCCTGAAATGCTGAATTCCTTTTGGGGCAGACCAAGTATCTCCATAACAACTTTCTGTGATGTTAGAAATGACAAGCACCTTAAAATATGTATAGAAGAATGAAGAAAAAGAGCAAAGAAATGCAAGCCTGCTTACTATGCCCCAGTAGTTTTTCTTTTATTTCAAGCAGACTGTACCTGACTGAATTCTTACTGTCTGAAGGCAAAAGGAATGGTCTCGCCTTGACCACATTTCACTTTTAGTACCACTAGATCCAGGTAGCCTAAATCTTAAGGCTTCACAAACATTTCAGATTGTACATATTACCTGTGGTACAGTTCATAAAGCACAAAAATCACTGGCAGTGTGTTAAGTATTTCAGATTTTGTCTGACACAAATGTGGTGGACTGCTTAACCAAGATTAAGGACAGAGCATGTAGTTAAGTGTTAACTCATCAGGCTCGCTGTTCCAAATGCTTGCCTTACTTACATAAACCTTTTTTCCTTGAAACGGTTAATATTTGATAGCTTCCTCCTATGAATAAATCACTAAACTGTAGCTATAAAATGGTATGGTACAAAATCTGACTCTCAAGGCAGACAAGCACCTACAATATTCTGTCCAGAGATTATAAGGCTTTAAAAGATAAAGCGTCAATCAAATCTGGATCAGTCTTTCAGAAATAGTCCATGTCAAGCCTGTTCCCCTTATATTCCCTCTTAAATTGCATTGCATGGACTGCACAACACAATGGCACACAGTTTGGCAAGTGTTCAAAAAATGACATGGTGAGTGCTCTGGGAACAGGCAAAGGAAATTTTTTAGGCCTTAAGGTATAGCCAAAATTGTTAAGTGGGAACTAAGTCTGATGAAAGACCAAAGAGTATATCTCTATGTGGTTTTGTATTTGGTTTTTGGATAAGAGGCAGTCACATGCTTCAAAATAGACACATGCATAAATACTGCAGAATAAAGACCTTCAATAGCCCCACATTTATGCTCTCTCCATACAAATTAGCACTCCTCTTGAATTCACGTCTCACTCCTCTGCATTGCACATTACCATTCAGGGTCATGGGTTGGTCTTTCATCTTCATTACTTTTCTTATTTTTTGGGGGATATCTTTTTGAGATACTTATATAGCCCCAGAGCATATTAATGTGATATAAAGCTGCCTGTAATATCCACAGACCATCTAGCCATCCTATTTCATTCCCAGAATGGTAAAATGGAAGGAAGCCCATTTGTACTGCAGGCTAATAGATTGGAAATTTAGAGAAAATAAAAAGCTTGTAGTTTAATCTGCTGGAATTATCTTTCTAGGGGTATTTTTGGCACTTTTAAGTGCTCCAAGTTCATTATTATTTAGTGGTGTATCACAAATTAGCATGGGGGGAATGCTCAACAGGTACCTGCACAGAGAGATACTTGGGATTTTGTATCACTAAATGAAGTCTATTTAATAGGAATTAAAATATGATCTTGTAGCATACTGAGTACTAAAATAGTCTTTACTGCGATTACATCTGGTCACCTTCAGTTTTAACACTGCATTAACAAGACAAGCAGTGATCTAAAGTCCAATTAGATGCCAAGTTATTCAACTCATTAAGTTTGAACGAAGTAGCACACTGTTCGACGAAGAGACTGCAGTGGAGTTCTTGTAAAGTTGGTGAATAGCTCTTTAGCATTGGCAGAAATGTCTGGAAATTCAAAATCATAACTTAAAGCTTTTGAAAAAATCTGAAGGAACAAAATAAGCAGAAGTGTGTTGCAGAAGTACATATGGAAATTCCACCTAAAGCATTTCTGCTCTCCAAGTATGTGAAATACTTAACACCAGAAACTGTTAATTAGGAGACAAATGTTTACTTTACCCTCAGAAGCGAATTCCCTGCTCTGCGACCTGGCAAATCATACTTCAATGTGAAAGCACATGGGGATTATTCTGTGAACTGCATGCACCCAGTGTTCTTTTCTCTTTGCCCCCCCCCACAATGCCCCCACTTTCCCCTTTAAGTGTAATATATTTCTTTGTTCAAATTCAGGATTAAGAATGTGATTTCACACCAGTATAACAACAAATAAGTCCATAGTATCAGTGGAGTTACACTGGAGTGCAAAGGTAAAATCCAAATCTATCCTTTTTTTTTGAGCCTGTATATTATTAGCCGTTATCTCTTCTTTGCATAGAACAATAAGGTTGTCAATGGGTACACTATTGCAAAGCAGACACACAATAAAACTGTTCACAATATCTTTCTGGCAACGTCATATTTGCTTTTGGGAAAGGAAATTCTTTTAACCTGCCACTTCAAGCTTGGGAGGAAAGCTCTTTCTCAGTTTCAAGTTTACAGAATCAGATTTACCACCTGGGGTTTTTCAGTTCCCAGTATTCCTGCAGAATTATGGGTGGGAAGAATGCTAGTAGTGGAGTTTCATCTAAAAAAAATGGACCTCACTGTGTTGACGGATGAATTTTAAACCTTTAACTTTCAGTTCTGGTTTTATATTGCCTAAGAGGGAATACTGTTTTGGAGATAATACAAATCTTCCTGCCTTTCGTCTTTTCAGTTGCCATCATTCACACTCATAGTCTTCCTGCATGCTGTAGCATTTCAGTCCTATGGATACTAAAGGAAAATTCTCCCCCCTACACCTTTTTTTTTCATTTTAACAAAGTTCTTAATATTAAAAAAAAATACAACAAATAAGTTATAGGATGAGAGGAAATGGCCTCAAGTTGCAACAGGGGAGGTTTAGATTGGATGTTATGAAAAATTTCTTCACTGAAAGGGTTGTTAAGCATTGGAACAGGCTGCCCAGGGAAGTGGTGGACTCACCATCCCTGGAGGTGTCTAAGAGATATGTAGACATGGCACTTAGAGACCTGGTTTAGTGGTGGACTTGGTAGTGTTAGGTTAATGGTTGGACTTGATGATCTTAAGGGTGTTTTCCAACCTAAATTATTTTATGTTCAAATTTTACCAGAATCAGCTTTTTTTTTCCTAAGATTTTTTTTTTTCCCTGCATGTTCCTGAGACTCCCTTCCTTTTTGCAAAGCAGCCCTCAGGCTTCTTGCCTCAGCTTGTGCTCAACAGTGAGTCCGGGAGGCAAGTGAGCAAGCGCTGTGGAGAGGGTGGCATGAGCCTTCAGGTGTATGACAGGAAACCGAACACCTGCAATGAGAAAGGGCTCTTGACAAAATCATCAATGCTCTTAAGGAGAGAGAAGAAACATCTTTTCACCATTGAGCCTCGGAAGAAGGGAAGAAGGGAACCACAACTAGAGAGACACTAGAGGGCATGCAGCCCCAGGGAGCTGCTCAGACAGCCCACGAGGAAGATGATACTGGCACCAAAATTAGCTTATTTGCCATAACATGCCTCATATGCTTCATGACAAATGTTAGTGGAGTGGTGACTTTGCTGTAAGGCCCTTGGCTGCTGGGTCTCACAAACAATCTAAATATTTCAAGGTTTATTACAAGACATATATTTATTAAACAAGTAGAATAAAGAAGTGTGTGTTTCCCAGCATTAGAATTACTAGTAATTTCCATGAAAACATTTCTGTTTTAGTGTATGTCTTCTGTTTAATAGTTGTTACTGACACTAAAAATGTGTACTATAAATAGGTCTGCATAACATACTAGAAATTTCACCAGCTTTGGAGCATCCTTTCAGCACTTTCTGCAATAATATATTTTCAGAATATTTTCTACGTGTTTTAAACAAAAAATATCTACTGCTTACCTGAAAAGTATCCAATGTTTAATGTATTATGGACAAATCCTTAGCTGTTACAACTGACATCATCCACAAAAACAGAGTAATTATTATTTACAACAGCTTAAGATGAAACAATTAATTTTAGATCTATGCTTAAATTTTAGGTGTAGATAATATAAGTAGTTTTACATTAAATTTTGAGTATCTTCCATATGCAGGCCTCTCAAAGTATACAGGGAACTTTGGAACGGGATGGACACTTAAAGAACAATTTTATTTGAGATTTACTGATTGAGGATCTGGCTGTTATTTGCCTTGCTATTTATATTGAACTTGAAGAGAAAGTGAGCTTGCTTTTGGAGAGCTGAAACAACTCTGCAAATACTTCCCCTAAAAAGGACCAGTTTAATTTTGAAAGAAAAGTAATTTCACTTTTTCCATTACCCACACCTCTATATAAGGGTTGGGGATACTCATAAAGTGCAAAATCGCCCTCCCAATCTTCCCTAGACAAGGAAAATTATAACAGATTGGTGTCACCCACTTGAACAGATGTTTACAGCAACTTGCTCTTGTGTGAGCCTTAAGATGCAGACAGACTAGCTTTACTTGGAGATTTTGTAAGGAAGTCAAAGTTACTGCTGTTGCTTGGAGATCTCTTTGGTTCTTCTATAATGTCTCTAAGCTGTTTCAGCAGTCATTTCTCATAAAATCCAGTAATTCCTTGTTTTCAAAGCACTCCTGGTTATCTCGGAGTAAAATTTTCCAATTTTAACCACATTCTGTGGTATATTATGCAATTTATTTCCTGGAAGCACGCTCCAGACTGCTGTCAGGCTTGTTGGGTAGGATTCTGGGGAATATGATAATTGTCATTGTCTTGTACCACGAATTCTTAGGTTCAAAGAGGCAATATCATTTCCTCTGCTAATACTGCATCTGCATGTACTAACAGGACGTTTTATAGGACACAAACAGATGAACAGATCAGGCAGGTTTAGGCTAATTAAAAACAAATTGTTCTAGTAAGTGACCTACCTTTGCCTGCAGGGTTTAACTCTCTGATAATAAATTCAGATTTTCAATGATTCTCGCTATTCTGTGCAAGTGAGAGTCTTTTTTGCCATTTATGATAAATTTGGCAATTTTATTTTAGCTTGATTATATTCAAAAGTTAATCCCTTACTAACTACTGTTTGGAATAATTGAATGTTTCTTAGATGAATCTCTGCTTATCTTAACTCCACCAGTATGAAAACTGTTTCCATTTGACCCTTCCGAAGGCAGAAAACCTTGTAAGCTCAACCAGTCATTGACAAACAGCAAATATTAAATAAATACTTACACAGTTGCCATATCACAGTAATTCCTTATTAGTGACAATATTTCTAATTGTTTTAGTGGATCATCTAGTTGTTTAATGGCATAGGATTTATCCCTTATTCATTATCCCTTATTTATGTATTACGAACTTTGTACTACTCTAGAAAATGCTTTCACAGAAAACTGATGGCACTGTCTGGGAAAGAAAGGATCTGAAGATATCCTTTCCTGAGTCCCAGGTCAGCCAAACACAGCTGATGATGTGGCGGGAGGGGAACAAAGCTAAGAGCAAGTGCTGGTATCATCCCATAGAACAGGAGAAAGTGGAACAGTCCAAAGGTGACTAACTACACTGAGCTAATGAGGATGAGCTCAGGAACAAAAAGAGAAGGCATCTGAATGGTAACGATGAGGCCTGAAGGGAGGTCTGGAGTAGAGGGAGGTGCTTTATGAAAGACAGAGATAAGCCTGGGGCACAAATTAAAAGGCATAAGGGGTTTTACATCCATGACAGTGCAGGGCTGATCACAGAGTGAGGCCTTCAGTGGGCAAACACGTGGGGAAAGCCTTCTGCAGCAAGAGAAAGACAGTCACTCTTGGAAGGAACGATTAGGTCAAATGTAACTGTGAAAACCTACTGTGACCTTTCTGTTCTACTGTCTGTTTCTTTCTCTCTAATATAAAAACAGGCCAAGAGACACTGAAGTTACTAAGAATTGGATGAAAATGGAAATGCCTTTTTTCCACCTAATCCTCTGCTTGTTTTTTGTGGTTTTCTTAATATATTATTAATAATAAACTTGAGATAAAAATAATTTGAAACTTAAAAAAAAAACCGAGTAACCTGCAAGGCACCAGAATTAAGCAAGTAAAAGGGAATTCTGTTTTGTCAGATTGAGAAAAAGCCTGAAAAATTATTTCAGATAGTTTGAAAGATGATGTGGAACAGGTACATGAATACAGAAGTCCCACAATTCTTCAGGGCAGTTTTGCTTCTTTCCCTCGGTAGTGGCAAGGGGAGGGTCCCCACTCTTGACAGACGCATTTCAAAATGGATTTTTATGAAGGGGAAGAATAGGAACTGTTGCCTGAAGTGTACTGAGCAGACAAACTTCAAATAGTTTGTGTATATCTGAGACTCTGAGTCGTGGTAAACAATTTGCATCCCTTAGACTTTTCACAGCCTCAGTTCCCTATTTCAGCCAGCTGCCTGGGGGCTCTCCAGGTGCACTGGTACACAACCTGACTAAGAAATCTTGGAGGGAATTGTTATCTGGTTGCACTATCCGTTTTTGTCTTTTGTGGTCAGATGTGACAATAACTCAGAAGACAATGCAGTATCATCAGGATTGCCTTCTACTCAAACACTGTAAATCCTATTCCTGATGCCCAGTAAAGTCTGCATAACAGAACAGAAACATCCACTCTGGTTTCTATTTCCTGACTTCAGGTAGAAAAAAACATTTCTCCAAAGTCTTTTTTATTCTCAGTTTACAGTCATTTGCAGCTTAGTTATTCATGCTAGGCTACACTGAATTATTTACCTTTTCCCAAGAGTTTCTCTTTCATTTTTTTAATAGTGTCACCTGAAATAATTGGAAAATAGCAGAGGAGAATTGTAAAAACAGCATTTAAAATTAAGTGAATTGAATTTTTGCCTTGTTCTAGAATAGTATGTATTACTGTAACACGCAATTATATAGGGGAAAAAAACCCCTAAACTCCCCCCGTCTTACAGATTGATTTCATAGTTGTTTTGTAAGCTATTGCTCTACTTCCTGGGGTATCTCTCAGGCTGCATTCAGCACGGAATCCATTATATACTACACACTCAGATAGATGAAAGGTATTATGGCAAGCTTAACTTTCCTTCTATTTAGTGAATAATGATTTATAATTATTCCTTTTGTGATGTTGAAGTTAGCTGGGCATATGCCTACCAACTCATTTCCTTCTTTTCCTGGAGGTGTTGCTTTTTAACAGCAGTTGTTCTAGACATCTCTCAGAAGGCAGATTTAAATAAGAGCTGTGAGCACCTTGTTGCCGGTCACAGCTCTCATCTACAGCTTTTCTTACATGATTTACAGTCTGTAGTACCCTTTTTACTGCCTGAGTTAAAGCAAAAGCATCAACACAAAGAGGCGGTCACAAGCTGCTTTTGCTTATAGCAGTGATCTCTATTCCTTACTGGGGATGTCAAATGAGAACTAACACAGAACAAAGAAAAGGAAAGAAATGTAGAAGAGAAGGATGCCTAGAAGGAAACTAATATAGCCATAAAAATTACACATTATCTTCATTTATTTTAACGTCAATGAATCACTTCACTGTTTAAGAGACAGATCCCCAGCAGATGTGAAGCAGCGTAGCTTTTTATCACGAGAACATCACCTGGTCAATTGCAAGTGATGTAAAATAAAAGGTAAATGAGCACAAACAGATCGCAGTTACAAGTAGAACTTTGGTGAGCATTAGCAAAGGCAAAAACTCTAGGCAGAGTCCTCTCTTACCTTTTTTTTTTCCCCCTTATTTCACCTCTTCTCCACCTTCTGTGAATTACAGTCAGATTTCTCACTGAAGTATTTTAATCTTTCTATTGTCAGCAGAAATTTCTGCAATTGTCAAGAGCCTAGTTACTTCTCTCTTCTGTTCTTGCTGGTGTTCTTCAAAGTGTGTCTCCTTGTGTCTGCTTTTCTGCTGTATATAAGCACTTTTTGGTCCTTGCAGTAGAAATGTTTTGCCATACTATACATATCTTGGCCCTATTAAGAAATAAACAATTTTATCTCTTTTCTCTCTCTCACTATACAATAATGAGTGGAGAAAAATGAATAGAACAGCTATAGATGGGCAAGATTATATTTCCATTAAAATTCTGATATAATTACACAGAGATGTGACACACTTGAAGAACTACTGAAAACACCAACTTTGTGCAGTTTTCTACTACTGCTACTAATATCACCCAAAGCCAAAATTATTTATTTGGGGAATAAAGGTCACAATTTGAACAAGAAATATCAGAGTAATCCTGTAAAATCAGGATTATTAGTTCTTGCTGTGGAATCCTGGCTCTAGACCGAGTTCAGTTGCTTCTACCCATTTTAAAGACGAGAAGATAACGGCCCTTTTAAAGACGAGAAGATAACTAAGAATCCCATAGACCCCCTCATGAGAGGCAGAACTCTAAAATTATGCTGAGATTTCAAGGTATTTGAGAACATACTCCACATTGTGGCAAAAATAGAAAAACACAGTCATTAAAAGATAGGATGAATATTCCTAAAAAAACCCTTTAATTCAAGGATTTAATATTATTATACAAAGGAAGAAAGTACCATCACTTTACATATTAAAAAAATGAGGCGGAGGGTAAGCAACACCCTCTCTTTGCATGACCCAATCTTGCAAAAGAGCTTTACAGTGTGAAAGGCAGAGTTTGCTGCTGGAGCAATGACTGCATTTACATGCTGAAAGTAGCAAACACCTCTGCAAGGCAAGGGTGATATAATACTGTGTGAGAAGTGAAAACCCTGGTGACTTGGGTTGTATGTGTCTGCTCTACTCTGCATTTCTGTTAAAACTCTAGTTGTCTGTTCTGACTGGACATACTTACTTCAAACAAAGGATATCAACAGCTTTAGATGCCAATGATTTGCCTTGGTCTGTGAACAAATAAATTGTACTACACTTAGCACATTGAAAATTCCCAGAATTTGTGAAGACACAGGCTTAAGGCATGCTTCCCATTACTCACTGCATATTTGTACACGTTCTCTCAGCCTGCTTACAGCCGTTGGCTGCACTCAGGTCAACCACATCACATAATAATGTTGAACTGTATTAACTGCATAAATAAGAGACTTTAACAGTGGACTCCATTTGAAGAATGGGTCACCAGTGTCAAACTAAGGGTAAAATTATCCTCAGATCTTCACAGTACATCTACATTTCTATACTCCAGCTACCTAAAGTACTCAGAAAAACCAGAAGCACTATGCTGGTATGAGACAACTAATGAACAACTTTACCTTGAAAGTAGATCTGATTATTTTTTTCATTCCCAAAGAAAACATCAATACTATTATTATTTTTTTGGAGAAAAACTGAATTTCAACTCATGCTTTTTGCCCTAAATCCACTCTGCTGTGCTGATAGTATTGTACGCATTATTAATTGTGAGTGAGATACTCCAGGCAGCCTAGAATGACACGAAATAACAGCTCTGAAGCTACAACTGAATTATTGCTGTTCTAATATAAATGTCCAAATATTTTTATTCATCCCACCAAGAATGCTGCTTTAGAAATGAGGCTGTTTTATGGCCCTTGAGGCCCCTTTAAGCAAGGCCCTTTAAACAGCTCTTTTTCACTACTGAGAAAATTTATGGTTTCAAAGCAGAACGTGGCATATCTTTGTTTTATTCATTGCCTAGTGGTTTCAAGAAAGAAATAATAATTGATAATATTACCCCAAATATTGTGAGCACAGTCAGCCTGAGAATTTTTATCTAAATGTTTCATAATATAAAATACTATGGAGAGGGAGGAAAGGAAGAATTACTCCTCAGATCAGGTACTGAGATTAACTATGTGATTCTGACTTGGCTGAAACAAATTGACTCTGTTGACTTCACCTCAAAGCCTTCTTCAAAAGAGATTTTTCTTCTTGTTGAAAAAAACCTGTGGCACAACTAGAAATCTGAAAAGATTTTTGAATTCAATGCTAACTTTGATTACAAGTAGTACTTTGATTACAGAACCAAAATTCTTACTCTAAGGTAATCCACACTTTTGTGGTCCATATCCTATTCATCCACCACCCTTTTAACATTAGAAGTATTTTGCTTGAGTACAAAACACAGCAAAAACAGTCCCAGTTCTTTCTCATTCTTATTTATCAATGTGCAATCTCCCTGAAACAAAAACTAGTGTGTCGGTGAACCGCATAGCAGAGATCCTTGTCTTGATTTTGGAAACTGAGCAACACATTCCTTCCTTTTTTCCCCAAATGGTTCTTCAGAAAGGTAAGCATGGGCTTACAAATCACTCAGCTGGGAGAGGCTGACTCACACATCCCAGGAGACACCCTCAGAAGGAGAGACAGATGTTTTCCATCTTCAGCAACTTACAAAGTGTTACCTTAACACTGTCCCAGTCACAGGCTGCAAACTGCAGCCCTTCCTTACCTCCTTGTGTTCTGGGTAGGAATTTTAGCAGGCAGATCTAGCAGTCTGTTAGTTTGCATTACTGTACTTTTTAACCTGCTTCCACCCTGCAGCCACAGCCTTTGAGCTGTACTCCTGGCACGTGCCAGATTCTCCACGAAAGACAAACAAGAAATGTGCTGGGCTTTGCCAAAGTGACACATGTCAGTTGTGGCTATGAGACAAGAAGTGCATATGAAGTTTCATTCAGTAAGGCTTATGAAACTAAGAAATTACAACATCTTTTGCTCTTATATTAAGGGATCATATGGAAAAAAAGTACAAAGTATGCAAGTAATTCCCTTTCCTTCAAGGGTGGAGGGCATTAAGACCTATTTCCAAATTTGTAATAAAGCCGTTATGTTTACCCTCTGGCTAGCAACATGCTGGAGCAATCCTCAGTTCTTCATCACTAGACATAATCCAATGCTTTAATAAATGAAGGATGCTCTCACACCTAGGAAGGTAAGGTGTCATGGGCAAGGCAGAAGCTGATGCAGTTCATGCCAAACTGAGTTAAAGGAAACCCCTGAAAATGTATTTTATCATTATAGCTTAGCACGATCTGCTGAAGCAAGGGATAGCCTTTTAACACGTAATAATGTGCTAATCTGCTACTAAAATAACATCCACAGTCCCTTCAGCAATCATGACCTCTTGCTTGTATTAGAATACATATCTGCTTAACATATAAAACATATGTTTAACAATGAGATAAAAAAAGCTTTTGATTTTCCCAGTATATAAACGGGATTCGACATGGCTTACACTTTCACAGGCATAACTTTGTACTTGAATTAATAGCAGGTTAAATTGGCATTATTTAGACACCTATTTATCTAATTTGCTCTCACAGACAAATACATGGCTAAATCTTATAAATCTTACAATGGTTAATATTAAATTAGAGCCCTTTGAAAAATATGGTCCAAACTCACATTTTACTAACAGTAATTTAGTAATTCACAAAGCTATACACATTCAAACTACTAACTCATTTAATAGATCAAGTGTGAATAATGTTCCCATGTCTTGAGCAGGACTTTACATATGAGACTGGAGACACACTTTAAAAGGTCAGAGTATAACTCTCACATAACAGCACTAGTCCTGTTTGGGAGGGCAGAATATTTACCCTCTTCCCAAGTGAAAAGTTCCTTCCAAAAGAGTAAACCTTTTTTTTTTTTTTTCTGTCCTGAAAAAAAGTCCTGAAACAATGTTCTAGAACAATTTCCCGCTGAATGATGGATCCTATTAGGATGCAACCCAGCTAGTTATTCAGTGACCAAGAAGTAGTTTCATAGTCATTCACAAGGTTTCAGGAGGGTAGAAAGTAAGGGAAACACAAACAAAAAAAAAAATGTATGCTTGTGCCCCACTGGTCATCGGTTCTATTAGAAGGCACACTGGGTAAAAAGAAGAGAGCTGAACATGTGACAGCTTTCAAAAGGAGAAGCAGAAGGAAAACTTTGCATCTCCTTGCTGTACCTTTCTATGGTGTTAATCATTTGACCTAGCAGCAATACCATTTCCATGGTTGCTAAGGGTAAGAAAATGAGAACAAGTTTGCTAATTAATTAACACAATACTTTTAGACTGAACTCCGTAAATACTTCCACATCCATGAATGATTTTTTTTACACATTGAAACAATACCCTCAAATTCAGATTTTTGTAGGCACTTTTGCAGAATTCAGAGGATTAGCTTTCAAAGTAAATACTGAATACAGAAAAACTTATTTTCTTTATGGTTTCTTGAAAAGTCTGCGTACAGTGAGTATACTCAGGTCACAGCAGTTTTTTGATAAAGCTGAACCATATTATGAAGCTTAACTAGGTTTTGTTATTTTGTTATGGGCTTAGCTAATAACTACTGTTAAGTTCCTCAGTTCTGCCGAAAAACAGAAAAACCCAGGCTGAGACTTTTATGTACACAACTCAGAATTACAGCTCACATTAACCAAAATTTCAAAAGAGGAGTGTGCAGGAAACAGTACACAAAATTCAGGCAGACTAGTCAGTGGCGTAACAGTAAAATTAGAGAACAGTGAAATGTATGCCTGTATTTATCTGTGAAGGATAACAGTGCCTTACTTTTGTGAAACAAAAATAGAAAATTAATTTAGACAAGGTTTAACTATAAAGTGTGAGTATCTGCAAACAACCTTATATTTTCATGTTTTTGCGTAGCATATCTATCAGTTTATTCAAACACGTAAGAGTTTTCAGATTTGGACCTTGATTTAAACTTAGAGGCAGCCAAGAGACATGAAAAAGTCTGTGTGGAGGAAAAAAAGATGCATCTTCTCTGGAAGAAGAAAAATGTCTGACTGCACTGCTCTGAAAACTGCTTTAGTTTTATGCAGTCCCTATTCCCCGCCAACACCCCTTGCCAAGCCCTTACCCCCCTAAACACCCCACAACTGAAACACGCAACAAAACAATAACCCTGTCTGTTGAAACACCTATTTCCAGGGTTGGACTGCTGCTGCTTGGGGATGCTGATACCATTTAGTAGTGATGATTTTGGCCTGGAACTTAGGTACTGGGCCTCTGATTTGCCTGACAGACATTGGTTTCCTGAGCTCAGCTAACTCTGAATCAAGCCTAGTTCCAACACAGAATTTTAAAAATTACCTCTTAATTACTGTAGTTACTCTAAGAATAGAGAAGAGCAGCAAAACATCATTGTTAATGAAAAGTCATTGAACTAGCAAGATAGATAGATGCTTTTTACTGAACAACTTCAGATGCCAGAAGATTCTCTGATCTAGGCATCTGGGAATTAAAATCTTCCTGAGCATAATTAAACTATTTGTCTGCCCTAACCTATAAAAGGTTTATCCACAATGCCAGTTATCATCTAATGAGAAAGGATATCTGCCAAAGAGAACACTAGTCTATTTTTCTCCTGTATCTTTGCAAAGATGATCATCACAAGTACTTGGAACAAATACAAATAATCAACCTCCTATTATTATAATTGTTTGGATAAAAGGGTTGCAGTTTAAGACTTATGATATAAATCAACAGTCTATTTATGCTGCTCGTTATCAGGTGTACAATTACGCACATTTATTCCCTTGAGTAATTGACCTTAGCCTTAAGTGGATGCCCTCTCCATCATGTTTACTTTGCTATTCTTTCTCATCCTCTAAACAAAACAACAGATCTATAAATCAGCGACATTAAAACAGCTTCAGAAAGATGCCAGGCTGTTTTTCAGCCTTCCTGCTCCTGAGGCTGCCCAGTTAGCAGACCGCTGGGTGATGCCTCAAGGGCCATTTAATTTTACTCCATCTTGTCATTGCTGTGCCACCTTTTTTAATTGTCAGGGATGGGTGATTTTTAGGATAACCTGGCCAAGTCCCAAATACGGCTTCCACAACAGCAGGTGTAATAGGCCTATTGTGATTATCTGAAACATGAGAACTTTATAATACACAGATGGGTCAGTTTTAATACAGCTAAGGTGGCAAGAAATCTGTTTTAGACAACTAATTCTCTAAATCTACACAAACTATGTGTAGGCTTAAATAAGACACTATTCAGATACTTCGGTGCTTATGTAGGTACACAAAGAGAGCAGGCAGGACTTACAGGGCTTGTAAGTACCCAATGGCAGACAGCTCAGTCACAAAAATGTTAAGAACAAAAATATTTTAAAATATTACTTTATATAGCAGTTGACAGGTAGCATACCATGTAAAATTTAAGACAGGAAAACTTTTCCTATTAGTAAAAAAATAAAAAATCCTTTGTAAAATGTCATTATTGTAATACTTGGGCCAATGCCACATTCAGGACAACTCATCTTTCACTCATGCAGCCTGACAGCTGATTTTGAACATAGCTATAGCTATCGGTTTGCCATAATCAAGTTCTCAAAGTGCTAGATAACCACACTGAAAAACTAAACCTTCTGACATTTTCAGACATAAGATACACTGCACCGAGGATGATGCAGCCTCAAAAAGGAAGTTATTAGTTCTCTGCATTCTCAATAGCTCCTTCTTTCCCTCGGATTCAAGCAAGGTCTCCTTATGGGTGACAACTTGCTTGCAAGTCATTTTGCCAACTATTTAAATGTGAAAGACAGGAGTTTGGGGGAGTAGGAAAGAATTCAAGCTGTTTCTTTAACATAACTTTTCATGTAAGAAATTGAAACTAGACTACTATTTGAATAACTATTATATATTACTCTTTTATTTCATATTTATATAAATCTTTATTTATTATGTCAGTTTGCAAATCCTTTTTTTTTTTTTTTTTTTCTGGTATTCTTTACCCACCTGCCAGCTTATTTTGCAAACTCCCTCTTCCTAGCAGTGGTAAAACACTTTTATTTTTTGTTTTTATTAATCTGTTGGATTACTCTTTTCAGAAAAGCCAGATAAGAATAAAGCAGAAGAACAAAGCATAATCATCAGAGGTGAGATGAGCCTATGCAGGTTGAAAGGATTCACTTCAAAACCTTTAAAAAAAAAAAATCTGCCCTGTAAGCTAGTGAAACCTGACCTTAGAAAGCTGATCTTAGCTTAGGAAACATTTTAAAAGGGAAGGAGAGAAAAAGTAAAAGAGAAAAATACCCAGAACTTTTTCAAGACCTCATCTCCCCTTCCTTAGGTCTGAGCCCCCAAATGGAACACATCTATATATTTTCCAGTCTTTCAAAAGACACCCTTCCTAAATCAAAGACTTCTTTACAACTCAGAGCAGTTCTTACCAAGTGCCTATTCTACAAGAGCCAACTTAATTTCTGAAATTCACTTTCTTGGACAGGGCTCTTTAAGCCTTTATAGCAATTAAGTACATCTCAGGCAGTCACTTGATTCATTTCTAGCTGCGGCCCATAATCCCATCTATCAAGACTAACCACCTGCACCTGAAAAAAACAGCCCCTGCTTCAGTAGTGGCCTGGCTGGTTCTTCTCTTCCTATACTGTAACCAGGCAAAATGGTAATATCAGAAGAGCTATCAAAGGCCTGTTTTTAATAAACTCAGTGTTATGTCCTTCCCACGGACAGTCCATATGTGGTGGGTTAGACCTTGGCTCGGGGC
>NW_010117615.1:0-8863 GCF_000699245.1 Pterocles gutturalis
TTTTGAATTTTTTGAAGTCTTATTGGAGTTTTTGAAATTTTTTTTAATTTTTGGAGGTTTTGGAAGATTTTTTGGAATTTTTTTTGGAGTTCTAAGAATTTTTTGGATTTTCTTGAAGTTTTTCGAAGTTTTTTTGCAGCTTTTTGGGATTTGGGGGGTTTTTTGAGTTTTTGAAGGCTTTCTAATTTTTTGGAGTTTTTTTAAAGTTTTTTTAATTTTTTTAAAGCTTTTTGGAGTTTGGGGGGGGGGTTGGGAGGGCTTTTTGAGGGGTTTTTTTTTTTTGAGTTTTGAGGTGTTTGGGGAAAAACCATAAACTCTGGAATAAGTTTGCTTTCTATTAAGAAAAGTTGGTTTGCTTTCTATTGCAAAAAAATAATCATAAAAAAACCCTCTGGAGTTAGTTCAATATCTATTAAAAAAATTAAAACCCTTTAGAGTCAGTTTGCTTTTTATTAAGAAAACTTCAAAAAGACACAAACGACTTGAGTCACTTCACATAACAAAATTTAAAAAACCAAACTTTTTGAGTCAGTTTCATTTGTATTAAGTAGGAAAATTTGTAAATAAACAACTCTGGAGTCACTTCACTTTCTGTTACAAAAATAAATAAAAACACTCCACAGTGAGTCCTATTAAGAAAACTTAATGCTGGAGTCAATTCTCTTTCTATTACAAGAACTGATAAAAAACCCTCTGGAGTCAGCTCACTTCCAACTGAGAACATTTCCAGCGCCCTCATTTTGCAACACCCCCGCGAAACATTTGTCTCCGTTACTTGTTTTGTTTATCGATTTCCACCCTTCTCCTCCAGCACCTTACACAGCAAGACCCCACAGTCAAACTTAGCTGGAGATTTTTTAGTTTTCTGCTTTTAAACAAACTCTGTCCGTGGGGTGCAGCGTGTCCCCAACTGCAGCAGGGTGGAAGCGTGGCACAGGGATGACACCCTCTGTTCTGTGGGCACCTGCCTTCCAAAAGGGGGAAAAACACTTGAGAAAGGAGAGGAAAAAATAAATAAAAATTAAAATGAAATTATTATTTTCATTTTTTGGAGGGAGGATGGAGAGGGGGACCTGCCCTCGCCCCGCTGGGTCCCATGGCTGGGGAGGGGGAAGCGCTGCCCGCCCTGCCTGCCCATGTCTCGCTGTCCCTGCCCCATCATCTCTGCCGATGACATCCCTGCGGTTGCCATGGTGATGCCGGGTCTCCCAGGGATCTCAGGTGGGATCCAGCACCCGGGAATCCTTACAGAGGAGGAGGAGGAGGATGCTGTGCCCAAACCGCCTCGAGGGGCAGAGGGAGGAGGAGGTGGGATCCCTTTGGGATCGCTTCAGGATCAGACCCACTTGCCTCGAACCTGCAGAGACCAGTTTGGTCCTGGTGGGTGCTGGTGCATCCCAGAGATGAGGGGAACCGGCGTGCCAGCCAGGCAAGCATCACAGAGAGTCACCAACCAGCACCCAGAGGTGACCCTTGTCACCCAGCACCATGTCGTTGTGGGTTCCGATGGCTCAGCCCCAGCTGGCATGCCGGGATGGCTGGGTGCTGGGCGGACACCCCAGTTATCGCCTCTGCCCATCCGGGAACATCTCAGCCGACACCAAACCAAACACTTGTAAAGTGGGAAAGGCACGGCGGCATGGGGAGAGGTCTCATTCTGGGTGGCGTGTGCCCCGGCGCGGTGGCCCCAGGTGGGAGAAGGGGAAAGCTCTTCCTACCCCATCCCAGCACCGCTCCCGGGGAAGGGAACACCCACCCAGGAATGGTACCCAGGGGGAAAAACCCTTTTTTCCCACCCAGCCCCAATAAGGAAATCAGTGGTGCCGAACCAGGTCGGTTCCAGGTTAAAAAAAACCCCAACAAATTAATTGGACAATGGTTCCCAGGCTCAGCTGTGCCGGTGACAGCAGGGAGCAGGGCTGAGCTCCGGGTGGGAGCAGCAGGATGGGATCGCTGTCCTGGGGGGCTGAGGCAGGGATCCCTGAGCAGCTGTGAGGCAGGTGCAGGGGGGTAAGGACCCCCTCATCCTTCTCCAAAAATCCCAACCTGACCCTCGTGCTCTCACAAGCAGCTGCACGCAGGAGGGCACCATGAAGCCACCACCCCACCTATGCCTGCCTGTGAGATGAGGAGCAACGGGGGTTCCCCTCTCCTGCCCTTTTTCTGCCTTTCTCCTGCCCTGGCATGCTCCCAGGGGTTGGCACGTCCCCACGGTGCCCCTGCCACAGGCGCAGCCCCGCCCGGGAGGGGAGTGTGCAGGGACAGTGCACAGAGCCAGCGTGCATGGAGCGTGCACAAAGCACAAGTGTGCAAGGAGAGTGCGCAGAGAGCAAGTGTGCCTGGAGAGAGCACAGAGAGTGAGTGTGCATGGACTGTGCAAAGAGAGCAAGTGTGCCTGGAGAGTGTGCAAGGAGTGTGCAAAGAGAGCAAGTGTGCATGGAGAGAGCACAGAGAGTGAGTGTGCATGGACTGTGCAAAGAGAGCAAGTGTGCCTGGAGAGTGTGCAAGGAGTGTGCAAAGAGAGCAAGTGTGCATGGAGAGCGTGCATGGAGCGTGCATAGAGAGCAAGTGTGCCTGGAGAGCTCACAGAGAGTGAGTGTGCATGGAGAGCACACAGAGAGCAAGCGTGCATGGAGGGTGCAAAGAGAGCAACTGTGCCTGGAGAGTGTGCAAGGAGAGTGCACAGAGACCAAGCATGCAAGGAGCGTGCAAAGAGAGCAAGCGTGCATGGAGAGTGTGTATGGAGTGTGCACAGAGAGCAAGCATGCATGGAGAGTGTGCATGGAGAGTGCACAGAGAATGAGTGTGCACGGAGTGTGCAAAGAGAGTGAGCATGCACAGAGTGCACATGGAGAGTGCATAGAGAGAGAGCGTGCACGGAGAGAGCACAGAGTGTGCACAGAGCCAGCGTGCACAGAGCGAGCCCACACAGCAGGCGTGCATGGCGTGAGCGTGCAGGGCTGGGGCGCACCTGCTCGCAGCACTGGCCAAAGTTCAGAGGCTGCCCCGGCCGGCAGCGATCAGAGGGCCCCCGCTGCCGGTCCCCACGCTCCCACCTGTCCGGAGCATTCCCCTGGCACGGATCCGGGGAAGCTGCGCTTGCAGGATCCCGTGCCAAGGACGCGTGCGTGTGCACAAGCGTGGGGGGCGAGCACAGCTCCAGCTGCAGCACAGCCACGGCCCAGCTGCACTCAGCGTTCTCCTGCGGCATGGCACGGCACAGCCCCCCAAAACCTGGGTCACAGAAGAGGCGATGGGGACTTGGCCCGTGCTCCCTGCTCCGTACCGAAGGGCGGTTCCAGCTGCCTTTCATGTCCTGAGCAGGGCCAGCTGCCCAAGGTATTAAATGACCACAGGTGTCACAAGTTTTTGAGGGGACTCAGCTCCCACGCAGGCTCCCTCTCTGCTCCTTTTCCGAGGGGGTGCGGGGTTCTCTGGCAGCCCCCAGACCTGGCGCTCCCCAGAGCCCTTGCCTACAACTGGGGGGGGCCTGCGGGAGAAGAAAAGGGGTCACTTAATTCCCACATTCCTCATATTTGGGGGGCCCAGGAGTCACCCTGTGCCATGTGCACGCTTTCCTCCGTGCTTCCCCTGCCTGTGCATCACCCAGTCCCCTTCCCGCGCCATCGGTATGTGGGTACACTGGGCTCTCGGCTTCCATCTCCTCCCTCTTCCACCTACCTTGAAACCTAATTTAAAATAATAATGAAATTTGTTGGGGGGTGAACTTGGGGGGCTTCACCCCCACCTGCTTCACTGTAGAGAGACAAGGTGAAAAAAAAAGTTATTGCACCCCTCTGGGATGACCCAGCGTCACCCCAAATTACACGGGTCCCCAGCAGCTCCCCATCACCCCCCCGTCCTCCCCAGCAGCCGGGGAGTTTCTTACTGTGCTCAATCACACCCTCATCAAACAATGCTCTGCATCCCAAAATGTATTCCGCAGCCACTTCGTATTTAAATTACCTGAGAAATTTTCTAGCGGAAGAGGAACGGGATAAAACAGAGTGAACGAGAATTGAGGCTGAACACCAGGAAAAACTGCTTAGTGCTGAGATCTGCCGGCTGCGGGATGGGTCCCCCCGGGAAGCGCCGGAGTTATTTAAAACTCACCTACATAAAAACCGGTGGGGAGCAAACTCCACTCATCCCAAAGGCACGGGCACTGTGGGACCTGCTAGATTTTCCCCCGAACTATTTTTTGGGATGAAAAGGAGGAAATCTCAGCAGGCTGAGCTTGTGCAGCATGTGGATCCCAAATGGTTTTGCGAGGAGCTGCAGACCCTCTCCCTGAGCTGAGCCTTTCCTGGGGGACAGCTGTGGCCAAAATTCATGATTAAACCAACCTGGGGCCAAAATTCACCATTAAGCCAACCCTCTTTGCAAAAAAAAAAAAAAAAAAAAAAAGAAAAAAAGAAACCACCAGTATTTTTTTTTTTATTTTTTTTTAAATGCCGGGACATGGGACGCGCGGAGATGCCTGACAAGCCCTGTCCCTATTAAATAGCACCCAGCCAGGCAGAACGGGTGCCAGGAAGCCAGCGTTGCGTGGCTAAATCAGAGGATCAAGTTCAGAAATGAAGGTGATGTCAAGGGTTTTGCCTTCGCCGTGATTTATACCATCGTTCTCGCGCTCAGGCTCCTGGAAACTTGCACCTTCTGCAGATGTGCCGGCTGATTAAAATGATGCAACGCATTCGCTAGCTGTGTCATAGGATTTAAATTAAAACAAAAAAGCCCAGATTCCAACTGAAAATGTGTTGGGGCTGCCTTCAGCCCTGCCATCGCCGCCGGCGCTTCCCACCTGCCTAGGGTGCTGGGGGTGAGAAGGGGGAGAGGCAAGGGGAGAGACGTCGGGGCAAGGAGCGAGCGGGGAAATGCGGCAGCACAAGGTGATCAGATTCCAGAAAGTACATTTTATGGGCCTGAGAAGTTTGCTGCATCATGGTCCAGGGAAGGAAGTATTAAAATCTTTAACCGGTTTTCAGAGACGTGATAATTAAGGTGTTGTAAGCTACAATTGCCTGGAAAAAAAAAAAGAAAAAACCCAAAAAAAACCCAACAAAGGCATGGAATAAGATTTTTATCGTTTCAGAAGTGGCCACTCATGGATTTGAGGTTTAAAAAAAAAAGGGGGGGGGGAAATATGTGGGGAAATAAAAGGGAAAAAAAAAAAAGATGGAAAAAGAAACAGATGGGGGAAAAAAGATGGAAAAAGAAAAAGATGGGGGGAAAAAAAAAGATAGAAAAAAAAAAATCCCTGCAAGAACAAGAAAGTGTAAAAGGCGACTGAAGAAGGGTCCGGCTGGGGGCTGCGGGGAAGAAGAGCGGCAGAAAGCGGGAGGTCGGTGTGCGGCCGCGGGCACTGGGGAGTCGGGGAACCTGATTGAGGAAAGCACTCAGCATTGTCCAGCCCAGCCATTCTCCCTTCCATCAGGCGCTTTAATGGAGCTTGAGCACGAGCTTAATGCCTGCGCGTCTGCAACGGAGCTGCTCTCTTTCATCAGGACCTCTGGGGAGGAAAGAATATTGGCTTCAATTAATGAGGCCTCGGGAACGGGCGGGAGAGGTGGAACTCGCCGCTTCACTCCGCTTTCTGCCGTGATGAGGGGAGGCAGAGAGGGGTCCTGCAGCCAGGACAGCCGGGGACCCCCATCCCTCCTGCTCCTCCCGAGGGCAGGACAAGCCATTTCCAAATCTTTTCCCCGTCTCACCATGTCGGGAGCAAATTCATCTCTCTGGCAGTGCCCTGGAAAAGGGGGAGAGAGGAGGAGCGAAGCTGGGGGCTCCAAGGGGGAGAGGAGAGCGGCTGCATCCCTGGTGGGTGGCATCGCCCTGGAACGCAAAGGGAGGATGAGCTGGGGGGAAAATGGTCCTGAGCATCCCGCAGTTACCCATACCCAAGCTGTGTATGTGAGAAATCCTCACTAGAAGTAGGGGCTTTGCTTTCCTAAAGAGTGACGGTGATGGGCGAGCAGCAGTAGGGAGATATTTTTAGCTCTTTGAACAATAGCGGAGAAAAACTAATGAAAACTACTCAAATTGGCTGGAGCGTGAGCAGCCCCAGACTGCACGGTGATACATCCCAACAGCAACACGGTGGGAATATATCTGTATATCTGTATATTTATAGAAGGTAGCAACCTGGCCAGCGGTGCAGAGCTTGCAGGGAGGTGGAGTCGGGAGTATCCAGAGGGGTTCTGCAGAGGTCGTTCGTTAACATCTCCCTTAATGACCTGGCAGAATGGGTAAACAGCACGTTAATGACCCGCCGAGAAGACATGTGGGGCTGTGCCTGCTGCCACAGGTGGGGTAACACGAAAGGGGCCAAAATGGGTAGAAATAGGTGCGGGAAAGTTAATGATTTTGTTGGGGGGGGGGGAACCTAATCCAATCTATCTGGGGTGAATGAATAAAAACTTGTCAGAGGGGGGAGAAGGCTGCTGGGGATGGCAGCGGCAGCAGGTTGGGTTTAATATGCAGCTATGCCGGAGCTCTCCTCACCTACCTCTCCCAGGGAAAACACAAAGTGCATTTTCAGGTCACTGATCCACTGAAAGAAGGAAAAGCCCCAAAAAGGAGCAGAAGCTGGAGGAATGGTATGTAAGCTGAGATTTTAAAACACATGGATCTGTTTTCTTTGGAGCAGTAGCAGCTAAGGGGAAGTCACAACAGCATGCAAATATCCCACAAGGTTTTAACACCAAAGGAAAAAATGATTGAGGCAGGCAGGAGAACAGAAGGCGACCTCGGGACGTATCCTACCCCAGGGAAAACTGCCGGCAGCCTGGAGGCCATGCTTCACGCCGCAACGGTGTCGTGCTGGGGCACGCGTCTGCCGGCAGAGGAGCCTGGGGCATCACCCCTCGGCTGATCCCACGGCATTGCCCGTTGGCTGCTCCCAGGGCTGCTCTCCCTCTGCTGCTCTGCCCCTCGGCTGGGACAGCAAATAAAAGCGTTGCTGTCCCCAGGGTCAGATCTGCTGTCCCCAGGGTCAGGTCTGCCATCCCCAGAGTCAGATCTGCCATTCCCGATGTCAGATCTGCTGTTCCTAGTCTCAAGTCGGCCATCTCCAGGCTCAGATCTTCCATCCCCAGGCTCAGACCTTCCATCCCCAGGCTCAGACCTTCCATCCCCAGGCTCAGAGCCTGTGGCTAGGCATGAGAGTGGGTTTTTGTGATCTGGCTAGAAGAGGCTGGGGACCTGTGTGCATGGCCACATCATCACAATGCTGCTGCAGGAGGGGCCTGGAGGGAGATGGGCTGGATGGGCTGAACTCTTCTCCCAGCTCCCAGCTTGCGGGCAGCCCCTCGGGGCAGGGTCCCCACAGAAACCCCGGCACGTACCCACCCGCACAAGCACCCAGAACAAGACGGTGATCTCACGTGAATGAGCTAAGAGCTGGCTGGGTCCTGCCAGGATTTACATGGGAGGCTCCAGAGAGTCTGTGTGTACTCACAAGCCTTCCGCAGAGAGCCACGGCTCTCCCCGAGGGGAGGAGGAGCGGGGCTCCCTTTCCTGCCTCCCCACCCTGCCCTGCCAGCCCTGGCTCGCTGTCATCTGTCCTGCACTGTGCAGCCCACACTGCTTCCCTGGGAGGCCGTATAGCCCCAGGACAGCGAGCTCGGCACCCAACATCCCTGCACCCCTACATCCCTGTGCCCCTGCACCCCTGCATCTCTGCATCCCTGCGTCCTTGCATCCCAGCGCCCCTGTACCCCCTACATCCCAGCACCCTGCATCCCCTACATCCTTGCATCCCTGCATCCTGGCACCCCTGCATCCCTGCATCCTGGACCCCTGAATCCCCTGAATTGTTGCATCCCTGCATCCCTTCATCCCAGTACCCCTGCATCCCCTGCATCTCCACGTTCTTGCACCTCTGCACCCCTGCATCCCTGTGCCCTTGCACTCCTGCACTCCTGCATCTCTGCACTTCTGCACCCCTGCATCCCAGCACCCCTTTATCCCCTGCATCCCTGCATCCCAGCACCCCTGTATCCCCTGCATCCCTGCATCCCCTGCATATCCACACTCCTGCACCCCACAGCCCATCCCCACCCACCCTGGGTGGGGAACCAGGAGGGGAACCCCAGTTTCCCACAGGGCACCAAGGCTGTAGAATCTTCCCTTTTAGGCAGACCGTGGTGTTGTGCTGCCTGCTTGGACCATCGCTCCATGCCCCACCACAGGTTTTGCAGATGAAAACTGTGGCAGCGTCGTTGCTTTCCCAGCCACATGGAGATGCTGGCTCCCAGCACGGAGCAGGATGGGGCAAAAGGCAGCAGAGGAAAGCGGAGAAATGATGTTTTATCTCAGCAATCGCAACAGGGATAAACTGACATCATGAGTAGTTGCACAGCAGCGTTTCTTTTGTGGGGCTGGTAATTTGTGACAGTGAACATAATTGAAAATATCTTAATTAATGTTTATTTTGATGGCTGTGTAGGTTTGGGGTGACGTGTCCCTGAGTCTGGAACAGGGAGGGGGGGCAGGGTGGCGGGCAAGAAAAAAAGGAGATTTTTTTTGACTTGCTGCCCAGAACCACAAAAATGCCTTTTAAAGACTCCCTCCCTCGCCCGAACAGGCTCATCAGGAGCAGAGGAGAGATCACGGAATGAGGAGAGATAGAAAGATAGAAACCCAGAGGAAGGGGGTGAGGGGCAAAGACATGGGAAGGAGACAGACAAACACGCACAGAGCAATTTGCATGTTTTATGAGTCTTTGATTTCGGTGTATTTACAACCTCAGAGCTAACACCCCGGTGGGAAGCTCTGGAGATGACTGTATTTACCCTCCCTTGCGCTTCACATCTTTATCGAGCGATCTGGCTGTCTCGCCTCCAGCCAGTCGGTTAACGAG
>NW_010117616.1:0-830 GCF_000699245.1 Pterocles gutturalis
AGCCCCTGCCATCACGGGAGAGGGAGGGCGAGGTGAGCCAGCTCTCGGGGGGCTCTGCATCCCTGCCTGGGCGCTGGCATCCCTGTCCCCGTGCGCTGCGATGCCCGCCGTGCTGCTCGGGAGGCCTGGCTGTCCCAGCCCAGCAGGGGCAGGGCTCTGGCTAGAGCAGCAGCAGCAGCAGCTCTTAGGCTTTGAGGCTGAGGAAGAAGCAGCACGTTCCTCAGTGCCTGCTCCTTGCCCTGCCCCTGGAGTTGGGGTCCGCTGAGCCTTTCCCTGAGCAGTGTCCGTGTCCGTCTCGCAGCAGCCTGAGAGACAGAACCAGCAAAGCCCCAGCTGCAGGTGATTGCGCAGGTACCGTTTAATCCATCTCTGTCTGCAGAGGCTGGGAGGTTTAAGCACCAGCGAGCCACCCAAAGCCTTGTTGACATTAGGGCTACCAGCAGTACAGCTAAGCCATGAGAAACTACAGAGAATGCGAGAGCACGGGCTATTCTGGAGTCGCCACAAATAACTTGCCCAGTAACTCTATCTGCACTAAAGCAGAGTCTGCTCAATAATGACGTTCAGGGCTCAGGGATGAGGAGAGTGTTGTTTTAAACATAAATAGTAGTTACACTTTGGGCAGGGGAGTCCCCCTTGGGAGGAAGTTTTCTTAGAAAGGTTTTGGCAAAAAACAAAAATAGACAAGATCCTCAGGCTGGACACACCTCAGCTGGCCACATCTCAGCTGGGTTGCATACATACACCTGATGTGTGCACAGCGGTTTGGGGGGGATGCCGTGAACCTGCAGTGTCCTCGTGCCCTCGGCAGAGAGGGGCTGGGGACTGAC
>NW_010117616.1:846-6438 GCF_000699245.1 Pterocles gutturalis
TGGTTGCTTTTGAACGTGTCTGTGTGTTTTTGTTCTTTGTCTGCTGCGCAGAGCAAGGGCGAGGGAGCTCTCCTCTGGGGATGGGGGTTTGTCCCAAGCAGCAGGCTGATGAGATGATGTCTGCTGCATAGTCTTGAGGGAAATTTATTCCTTCTGCTTGCGGGCCTGGAGCGAGGATTTGTTGTAGAGAGATGTGGGCAGAAGAGCATCTCCAGAGACTTGTGTTGGAGGGGGCTGGGGTGGCCATCGATCTGTGGGAGTATAAACCACAGAGATGCTCCGCCCTGAGGTTTGCTGTCCATTTGGAGCTGCTTGGAGGCAGGGGCCCGATCCAGAGGGAAATGTCTTGCTATTGTTCTCAGTGAACACTGAGTGCTGAGGTGTGCAGAATGCCCAGAGCACATCTGCAGCCGGCGTTCGTTTGTCCCACAGCTCTCCGAAGTGTTTGACAGTAGGGGCTGGGGTTGGGAGGGATCGTTCCACGTGCAGGTTATGAGCATCACTTTGAGCTGTCTGGATCGTGATCTGTTCCTTTCTATGTGTATGTTTAGTCCTCATCCAGTAAGCACCCAAGTTTCTAATAAGAACTGCTAAATGCTGTTACAACACAAAGAGCATCTCCCGCTGCTGCAGGCAGGATGGGCTGCCGGGCTGCCCGGGAGGCTGCACGTCGGCTGGGGGGGAGCTTGGGGCTCTTCTGGGCTGGCCAAAGTGAGAAGAGACCCAACAGGACTATGAAGTGGAGGTGTCTGTGTTCTCAGTGCTGTGTTTTTGGCTTCAAGCTCTCCCCTGGCACAGGAAAAAAAAAAACAAAACCAAAACCAGACATGTACCAGAAAGATGTTGTGATTGTTTCTGTTCTGCTTCTGGCCTGGCGCCAAGGGGAATGGCTCGGTGACCTTGGCACTATTGGGACATTATTTATAGAAAGGAGATGTTCTGGGTTTTGTATTTTTGACACAGAAATGTGAAAACAAGTCTTGGGAGGAAAAGACCCAATGCTGGCCCCCAGATAAGTTGGGACTTTCTCCAGACCAGGAAAAATAACCCTGAAGAGGTGACCAGGTGTTCCCTGTTCACATTGCTTCCTGCCTTCTCTGGGAAAATACGCGTTTGGTTCTGTCCTGGACCTCCCAGGCTGGCACGAGTTCACTCCATGTTTGATGGGTTCTTGCTCAAGATCCTAAAAGATGTTCACAAAGACAGATCCAGCAATAATGAAATCCAGCTTGATGGTTCAGACAGGAAGGGAAATGATCAATGACTCCCTGGCTGCCTTGGGCTTCTTCTGTTTGTGAAGCTCTGTGTCATCTGCGAGGGTTAATGGATTTCAGCGTGTTTCGGTGCCCATCTGTGGTGCTGGTTGGTGTGGCTGCCCTTGGATGACAGATGGAGAAAATGAGGCTGGGAGATGCACAGGGTCTTCCTGGGTGACTCACCATGTAGGAGCCCACGTTAGCCCCTCAGCCCTGCCTCCTGCTAGAAACCCAGCGGCAACTTTCCCTTGGGGTTTTCAGATGTGGGTCCATTTCCCACCCCCATCCTGTCAGCGGGTTGTGTTTCGGTGAGGTGAATCTGTAAATGTCTTTCTGTCCCTCTGAATGCAAAACAGGAATTTATTGTGCCTTGGTTTTGATGGGGAAATCCTTGCTTAGGCTGTACCTCACTCATCCATACCAGACCAGTCTATACCAGTCTAGGGGGAGGTATCCCTGCCCATAGCAGAGGGTTGGAACTGGATGGTCTTTAAGGACCTTTCCAACCCAAACCGTTCTGTATGACCTTGACTGGACCCACGAGCTGTGCTTTGCCCAGCTCATCTTCCAGGGCAAAGCCAAGGACCCAAAGGGACGTCCAAAGCCACAACCGCAGTCTGTAAGAAAGCTTTAATCCAGGTTTATACTGACCACTGCTGGGGTGGAGAGGAATTGTCAAAATGATTGTTAGCTGGGTTTAGTGCTAAATGTGAGAGGCTTCTCTTGATGCTGGTGGTCACGAACCACGTGCTCGCTTTCTGAACCTGTGCGGCCAAAATCAGGAGGGGCTGGTAGCCAGCTCTGCTGCTGCAGGGCTTCCTGGAAGTTTTTGTGTTGGGGATTTGGATTCAGGCAATTGAAGTCCAAGGTGTTGAGGAGAGCATGGGGAGCAAACCAGTTAGAAATAAATCAAAGAGTGATTCGGTAGCGTGGTCTCCTGGGGAGCGGTGTTAGCAGGATGAGTTGATGTAGCGGGAGATGCACGTGCAGGATGGCCAGATCATACTGGCCAGTGGCAACGTAATTGTTTGAAGGGATTCTGTGTTTTATAGGCAGATGAGCACGCCGGTCCCTTTGCAGCTGCCTGCTGCTGTGTCCAGGAGAGAAGTCCCTCCTTTTCTTATGAAAATCAGGCAGCACTTTGAGCAGGAGGAAGGCAGGTGCAGGCGGAGCAGCGCACAAAAGCGTGCAGCCCTCTCTCTCGTTTTCAGCTGTATCCTGCCTGCGTTGAGAAAGAAAACAGTTGGAGTCCTGTGTCAGCAGGCGAACAAGAGAAAAACCCCCAAGCCTTCAGGAAGCTCTGTGGGTGACTCAGCTGGTGTGTTTGTCCGCGTGGCGTTCATTCAGCAGAATCGCTCTTTTGTAGCGGTGCCATCTTAGGAGCAAAATGCAAACCTCTGCTCTCCGCTTGTGTGCGGTCACAAAAAAGACTTGAGCAGCTTTTCCCGCTGACAGAGGTTATTTCAGGCTGAGCCCTAAAAATTAAAATCGCTGCAGCCCTCATTAGGCACGGCCAGTCTCTCTGGGCTCACAGCTGGGCTGGCTGCAGATGGCTGGGACAAAGAGCAGGCAGCTTTCCCCAGGTCAGTCCCTGCATGCCGTGCTTCCTAACCCGTCTTCCTTACGGCCGACCTTCCCGGCCATCCTGCCCTGCCTTGCTACGCACGGCGTGAACCCACCTGGGCAGCCGCCTTGCTGGTCCTGTGTTCGGTGTTGCTGCAGAGCTGCGAGAGATGCACGGGCGATGGATGGCTGGAGCACAGCCTGGGCTGTACGGAGTCCCAAGGAAGGAGGGTGTTACGGAAATTCATGTTATGGAAAAAAGTTGCAGCCTTTCAGTACCTAAAGGGGGCTTATAAGAAAGATGGGGATGAACTTCTTAACAGCGCCTGTAGCAATAGGACAAGGGGTGATGGCTTTAAACTAGAAGAGGAGAGGTTTAGATATAAGGAAGGAATATTTTACGCTGAGGGTGGTGAAACACTGGCACAGGTTGCCCAGGGAGGTGGTAGGTGCCCCGTCCCTGGAAACACTCCAGGTCAGGTTGGACGGGGCTCTGGGCAGCCTGATGGAGTGGAAGGTGTCCCTGCTCACTGCACGGGTTGGACCAGCTGGCCTCCGTGGTCCCTTCCAGCCCTAACCGTGCTGTGAGCCTGTGATTGTATGAAATGGGGGGCTGTATTGCCAGCAGTAGGGGAGTTCCAGGAAGCAGGCTGTTCTCTCAGGAAACAAGGTATCTTAAAGGTCCATGATTTTAAGTCCCTCTGAATTCTTCTGTTGGACATTTAATTTAGGTGCTTGTCACATCTTGCAGGGTAAGTGGTCGGTGTAGTCCAAGGAGGTAAAAATACAAGCTGCCTCTTCACCAAGCAGAGAGGGAAATGCAAAAACCACAATACCGAGTCCGGAGGAGTGGGGTGGTATTGTCTTTTCACCAAAATTTTCTTTGTGGCTTAGGAAAAAAAAAAAGTAGAAGCTGCTTAATAGCAATAAAGAGCGCCCAAACATAGCTTCACAGAAAGTGGAAATCTGCCAGGAGTCAAAGGCTACACTGAACAGGACTGAAGAATTTAAACCATTTGTCTGCACATTCCTAGGTGGTTTTCGTGATAAGTGAGAATAAAATGTAGCTGTCTTTAATACCAGCATTGCTAGTGGGGTCTCTGGAAGTGCTGGCCGCAGGTCTGGCGTGCTTCTGAACAGCAGGCACCTGGAGTGCACCGTCCCACCCTCCTCCCCCATTGCCCTCCCCAGTGCAACCGCTTGCTCATTGCGGTGCCTGAATGCGTTCTTGCCTTGTCTGCTGGCAAAAACCTGGCTGATGCACATCACGAGTTCAGCAAGTCCCTTCCATGAGCCGTGTCAACATCCGCTGTTTAAATCTCTGGACAAGTCGGATGCGTTGAGGGTTGATGGATGGCGGAATAATAAAGCTGTTGAGCTGATCTCCTCCAGCCCATTTATTCCCAGCTCCACATCACTGTGCAAACTTTTCGTTGGTGCTTGCAAAGAACACGGGGGAGAAGAGACCAGCCTGCAATCCCCAGAGCCACTGCTGCATGGGAATGACGTTGTCCCTGGGTAGAGAGGAGTCAAACAGAGGCAGGGGGTCAGTGTGTGATTTGGCAAGGAGAAGGACTAGCCAGTAGCACCTTTGTCGTTCCTTTCTTAAGGCTTTACTCGCATGTGCCAGGCAAGATGGGGAGAGAGCTCCTCATCTGTGGGACCTCTCGGGTATCCCCTACCACCAAGGGCATTGATGCCACACTCTGGTGTCCACCCCTTTGTCTCCTCCCTGGTTTAAAAAGAGGAATCTCAGTTTAGTTCCTCAGGCTGATGTGTGTTCTCTGTGGCCGTGACTAACGAGAGGAGGTCTACGTAGGACGTGGCTTCTCTGTGCCCAGCAGAAGGGAAGGGAACCCCTTTCCTTGCAGGTTGTTGTCTGTTTTTTTTGTAATCCCAAAGTGTGACTCTATGCTGTGAGATGGGCAAAAGTGACCCAGGATTTGCCTAGGATTTGGGTAGTGAAACGTTGACTGCAAGGGTCCAGGATTTGTCTTGCCCATCCATAGAAGAGCAATCAAAAACCTCGCCTCACTGATCTTCTAGGCTCCTCCTGTGGTCTCTGGAAAGCGATAAGCCGTTGGGGATGATGCATCCTGTCCCAGAACAGACACCTCTGGGAGACGGCTCGCCCTGCTCCTTTCCCAGGGAGCCAAAAAGAGGGGGGTGAGGAGAGCTGCAGGTTCACGTTGTATTTGATGCTTCCAAGCCCCACTCTCTCCAGCTGGGCAATGCTTTTGTTCTGCCCTGGGGAGAGATGTGTGTGATCCTTACTGTACACGCACACCGGCCTTTTGGGGAAGCCAGAGAACCTCTCCTGCATTGGGGGCATTGTCTTTTTCAATCTGCTTTATATGATTTCCTTTTTCTGGTGAAAGCTTTCCAAAGGGTCCTTGTGTGCTGAATACCCACTGCTGATAATGCACATGATGGAATCCAAAAGGAAGGTGGAGATGAAATGTCGAGCACTTCACAGTCGGGGAGTTCAGAGAGCCTTGTTGATCTGTGCGTAATCCGGGGGCTGACGGCTCGTGCATAAACAAACCGACACATACACACACACGTGCCTGCACGGAGTCTTCCCCTGACTTAGCAGCAAATAAAAGCAAAGTCAGGTTTGTATCTGCTCCTGGGAGGGTGCAGCATTTGTGGGAAAAGCCTGTATGGGCTGTAATTCTGATCCTGAAAATAGACGGTTCTACTTCCAAGTGCTTCATTGCAGGAGGGAGAGCTGCTTGGGGATGCTGCTCGTACGGGGGGGATGCTGCGGCTT
>NW_010117616.1:6535-6786 GCF_000699245.1 Pterocles gutturalis
CCCTGCCCCGCTAGCAGATCGCTAGAAGTTTCCTTTGGGACAGTTTGCCTCTGACTTGTGCGTGAGCAGAGCCCACGTTAGCTCTGCCAGCGGATGTTTGGAAGTTTCCCTCGTCTAAACCTGTCCTCCTAGCTCTTGTTTGCCCAACACGGGGAATTTTGCATCTAACACTTTTAGCATTTTAACCTGTTGCTATAGAAACCGCTAAGGTGTCAGAGGGAGATTTTTGCCACCTGGGGATAGGCTAACCA
>NW_010117616.1:6816-11178 GCF_000699245.1 Pterocles gutturalis
AACAAGCTCCCGGAGCCTGGCTGCATGGCTGTGCTTATTTCGGGTCTAAGGAGCCACGAGGGAGCAGTAGACCCGCAGTTGTAATTGTGTGCAAATAAGCAGGGCTTAATATTGGCAAATTGTTGAGGGAGGAAGTGAGAATGTGTTCCCAAGCTGCAGGTGATGGGTCCAAGTTGTGTCTAGGGTGCAGCAAGACCTGAAGTAAGTCCACACAAATCAAACCATAGCTTGTATTTATAGAAAAATAATAGACTCAATTTATTAAGATATAATTTATTATTAGATATAAATTACGTATATTTACATAAATAATATGTTCTTGCGGTATGTGGATGTGACCATGTAATATGGGGAATGCTCTGTAACAGAGGGTTGGTGACAACTCAGCTCTTGACTGGCGGTCACTCGGGCCATTTTGTATCAGCCCTGATTTACAGGACTTCTTTGTCAGACAGGCAGATTTTATTACTTGCATGACAAGACCTGTGAGTGCCCATGTGCCTGGGACTCAGGAAATATCCTGGCTAGAGCAAAAGGCAATCTCCCTGCTTAATGCAAATTTATTCGTCTGCCCTTTTTCCCCCCTTTGTGTGTGCCTGGAATGCACGTCTGGTCATATCATGACAGCCTATGGGAGAAGAGGGACCCTTTGTTTTCTACACAAATGGAAGAAAAAAAAATAAAATCTGATGATGCTGGGGCATCCTGCAACAGCCGTTCTCAGGCTGGGGCTGCAAATCCACCCATGAAACAGGTTGGGAACCTGCTTTTGGGGTGGCGGAGTGGCACAGCCTTATTCGTTTCATCTTCCATTTCATGGCTGTAGACATGGTGGTGGTTTGTAAATTGCAGTAGTTGCATTGTGCTGGGTAAGGTAAAGATAAAGAAATAATGTTGCTGGAGATGTCGCTGATCTTTTGGGGGGAGAATCCATCGACGATGGCTTTGAAATGACCCAATCTCCCGAACTGTCGTTTCTTACCATTGCCTTTTGAGTTCTGGAAAGGGGACAGAGCTGGAGGATTGTTGGGAATAAAGGGCATCAGCTCCCTGGAGGGTTTGCGAGTGGAAATGGTCAAGTGCTTGGGGGCACGGTGGAAAGCAAATCTGGGGAGGTTTGAGGCTGTTGGGGGAAGAAGCCCCCTTTTCCTGTGACGGTCCATTTGTCATATTCAGCAGTGCCGTGGGTAAGAAGCAAATGTCTGGGCTTCTGCCTGGTCCCAGGGTTACTTTCTGGAGAATTTCTTTGAGTCTGTGTCATTCCTCAGGTGTGAGGCAGAGGAGATGAAATACTGAGTTGCATCAGATTTTCTGTAAAAACTGACCTTCTTCACCCTGTTTGGCTGCAGGGCTCTCCTGGCTTTTCAAAACTGCTCTTTTCCAGTGGCAAGGGTTGATTTGCTTGGTTTTTAGTGGGTTTTTTGGTTTTTTTTATTTGTGTGTGTATGTGCATATGGGTTTGCTTTTTTTTTTCCTTCTGATGTTTCCCTGTAGAAATCATCTGCAGGACAGATGGCTCGCTAAGCTTCTGGGACTGTCTCCCACAAAAAAACACCTGTCTAAGGCAGCTGGGAAAGCAAAGAAGAATTCTTCTCTTCTAATGCCCTTAAATTAAAAAACAGCACCTGATCCCAATACGTTTTATTTCCTTCTCTCTCCATCCTCCCAGCTCCCTGGGAAACCTGGATGCTCAGTGGTGGCCATTTGGGATGCAGGCGAGGGGCTGCGGGCTGGGTGACGGGTGCCTGAGCCATCAGGGAGAGCGAGGGCAGCTTTGGGGTGAGGGATTGCTGTGATCAGCGAGGCTGAGAGCCTTTGTGTCAGGGAGGGGGGTGATGAAGGGGGTGGACTTGTAAGGAATACAGATGGGAGCTGCTGAAGCAGCAGATCGTACCTTGTGCCCTTTGCATTTGCAGGCAAAACGCTGCTCGGCAGCAAGGGATGGGGCTGCTTGAGAAAGCTGGATAGCCAAGCTTGCACCCGAGGGGGGTTGTGTGTGTGTGTGGTGGGTGTACGTGAAGCCTGTTTGTCCCCCATGTTGGGGGCCAGGTGTCCCAACCACGTGTGCCGGTTGCGGTAGCCGTGACCGAGCGTGTTCGGCGTGCTGTGCAGCGGGTGGCACGTTGCTGCAGGTGGTGGTTAGCGGGGCGGCAGGACTGTGGTCGCTGGGTTTAATTATAGCTCCTGTTTGAGAAACTAGTCGAGCAGCAGGGCTTTTTTCTCTTGTTCTGGGGAAAATGAGCGCTTCGCAGCTTTTGGTTGTGATGTAACGTGTCCCGTGACACGGAAAGAAGCTTTCCTGTGCTCCCTGCAGAAGGAAATTTGAAAGCAATGAGCAATAAAATCCTTGGGCTGGACGGTATGGCTTGGCCCCCGCTCGTGGTGCAGGATGTTTTTATGGCCGTGGGGAGCTTGCGGGCAGGAGCCTGGGGACATGGGAGAGCTGGGGCTGCAGGAGAAGAGCAGCGTGGAGGAGGGTGCAGGGGCTGAGCTTGCCCGGGGATGCAGCCGTAAAGCAGGAGGATGGGAGAGGATGCTCAGGATGCAGGGGGAAGGCTGAGCAGGCTTTGGATGTCCTTTTCTGCCTGCAGCAGTAACAGGGTAAGTCACACAAATTAACTCTTACCTCCCCAGTCAGTTGTCCGCTGCTGAGCAGTGATACTGGCCACATCCCTGGCATTGGTGGCTGCTGGAGCTGCACTGGAGGGCACCCGGCCGTGCCTGGCCATGGGGTATGTCTGACCTGCAGGGTGAGCTTTGGACATGCCCGAGGCAACTCTGTGCATTGCAGGGGGTTTGAGTTTTGAGGTTTCCTCTGTCTTGGCTGTAGGAGATGAGCTGGAGGCCCCCAGTGAAGATGCCTTTGGACCCAGGGATTTTGCTTTGTGTTTTCATCACCTGTAGGGGCAGGAGATCTACTGTTTGGGTTTGTAGGATTTCCCTAGGGAGGACACAGCATCCCTGTGCCTGTTGGAGTTGTTCAAGGCAGCAACAGGGCAGTGGCAGAGCTGGGAATGAACCTCTGGCAGGAGATTTTTTCCTGCTGGTCTTGCACAGAGCCTTCAGTACTGGAAGGGCTGGTTTTATGTGGGGAATCCCATGTACCTGGTTTGTTACAGGTGAGAAATCTGAAGTATTCCCGTTGCTTAGGTGTACAGATTGTGCCAGGCTGAGCAGGAGCAGCAGTCAGATTATGCTGCCGGGGTGGCTGGGTGCTTAATTGTTTTTATTGCCTGAGCATCAGGTTATTTTTGGCTTGATCAAGTTTCATTCCCTGCAGGTCTCTGAGGCTTCCTGACCTGCAGAAACTGCTTTGGGAGAGTTTGTTTTCTCTAGGGTGAAGAATTTACACCCCTCATCCAGGGCGTGGGTGGCAGTATATTCCTCCCAGCAAAAAAAAAAAAAAAATATGCAAATTGTCCTGTTATTTTTTTAAGATGTGTTGCTAGCCCGGAGCATGCAAAGCCACATGCTGCAGCTGGCATGGAAGAAGTCTACTGGGAGACGGGATAGTGATGTGTTGCCACAGCTGGCTGGTGGTCCAGAGGTTGTTTTTCCATTTCAGTTCTGGATAGAGATCTAGGCAGGGAGCTGGTTCAGTCGCTGTGGGTTTGGGATGTGCAGCTGCAGAAGTACAGCACGGAGGCAGCTGTACCTTGGTAGTTACATGGGACATGGGGAGTTCCGCCTCAGGCTCCGCTCCCCCGTGGGTTTCCTGGGGAAACTTGTATGAGGCTGTTTGGATAGGATCCACAAAGATGCTTTGTGGCTCTCAGATGTGTTGTTGGATTAGACACAGGGAATTTGCCTCGTCCCTTGGGATTTGAGAGTCCTGAAGTGTCTGAGGTTTGTTTACCAAGAGATTTTCTGCAGGTAAAAGTGAGCAGGCTGAGCCTTAGAAAAAGGAGCCTTACATCCCACTCGATTAGGCAGCAGCCTAATGTTTGCAAGAGCCAAGGTACCTGTGGATCCTGTCCTTAATCTCCTGGTGTTTCCAAAGTGGGGATATCATCTGTCCTGAAGGTGCAGGGCTGTAGTAAAGAGATATTATGAAACATCGAGATACTTTTGTTAATGACCCTCATGGACACAAAGAGGGAAAAGATGGCTGTCTGGTGGAAAATAATAAGTGGAAAGTTATCTTTCCCTTTCTGGCTGGTATTGCTCTCGTATGACTGCTCTGACCTGTGCATCCTCTCCTCTCTTCTCTGCCCCGCTGTGTGTTTTGTGGCTTTGCCAGGGTGCTCCCAGGGAGCTTCGATATCATAAAGGGACAGTGCTGCTGCTTCATGCTTACTCGTGGTTCTCAACCTGTGGTCCATGAAAGATGCTTTGGCAAGGCAAGTGCCCTGTTAGGCTGTT
>NW_010117617.1:0-282 GCF_000699245.1 Pterocles gutturalis
TTCGGAAAGTCGGTGGGGTGGAGAGAGAGGGATGAAGAGAAGAGAAATTCCCACTTGTTGATTCCAGTTAAATTGTTCTTTCCATTCACTGCTTAATCCTTGGGCTGCAGGTTCTGTTTTCCTTCCTTCTCCAAGTTTGTTTTATTTTTTTCTTCCCTTTTCACAATATCTTTATTCCTCCTTTCCACCTGTTTTTCTAATTCATGGAGTGCATGAGAATATATTCTTGCCTAAGAAGTAAAAGCTCCCCCAGCCTTCCTGAGTGCTGCAAAGTAACTCGAG
>NW_010117618.1:0-19286 GCF_000699245.1 Pterocles gutturalis
AGGGAGAAGGAGGAAAGTGAATGAGCGCTCAAGAAGGACAAAGAGGGAGGGGAGAGAAAGGGAGTTACCACCGTCTTGGCATCGCTTTTCCTTTCAAACCTCTGTGTAATGATATTGTTTGCAGTGATGCTCAGACAGCGAGCACCTGCTGCTCTGTAATGATTCAGCCTCTTTCAGCCGCCGCTGTAACACGACAGGATGCTGCTGCTACTGTCACTTCTACCGCTGCCGCTGTTGTTACAGATTTTGCTTTTGCTCCTTCTACCGCATGACAATTGTTTTCCTCGTCTAAGCAGACACCAGCCTCAGATGCTCAAGGTGAGAATCTTGCCTTTCGCTCTGGGCTATTGGTTCACTTAATCTGTCAATTTGTTCTCTGTTAGTGTTTTTCTTTCTCTCTTCACCCTCCTTCCCCCTGTTTTGTTTTGTTGTGCTTGCTTTTGAGGGGATGTTTCTTCCCTCCCACAGAAGAGCTGGAATTGCTTGAGAGGCATT
Source organism: Pterocles gutturalis (assembly GCF_000699245.1). Classification (NCBI taxonomy): domain Eukaryota; kingdom Metazoa; phylum Chordata; class Aves; order Pterocliformes; family Pteroclidae; genus Pterocles; species Pterocles gutturalis. Next base: position 496 of record NW_010117618.1, read on the forward strand.
TAAGGAATTATAAAAGTGGCCAGCAAACAGGAGCTCAGTAATTGCAAAGCTACTCTTGCTTCAGAGAGGAAGAGAGAGCGACAGAGGGCTCAGGGGCAGGGGGGACAGGGAGGGTCTCATTTTTCCTGTGTGTTACTCCTCTCCCAGTTTGGATGATGTTGCTGAGCTCGGACCTTTTGTTGACTCCCACTCTGTGATTTTTGCAGAGCGCTGTGACTATTACTACCGTCTCTTTTTGTCTGTGTCTCACAGTAATGGACTGTGGTAGAGTTAAGGCCTTTTGGAGGTGAGCTGTTTGAGAGCTGATGCTTAAACATGTCTGAAGTAGCTGCCGACACTTTCCCCAGCCCCTCAGCTCAGCTGAGCCCTGACGCATCCCTTGACGGGCTCCCAGCTGAGGAGAACATGCCAGGAACCCAAAGAGAGGACAGGAGGGTCCAGGGGATAGCAGGCCTTGCCGCAACCTGCTGTGTGTGCCTGCAGGCAGAGCGACTGAAGGGCTGCCTCAACTCTGAAAAGATCTGCATCGCCCCTATCCTGGCTTGCCTGCTCAGCCTTTGCCTCTGCATTGCTGGCCTCAAGTGGGTCTTTGTGGACAAGATTTTTGAGTATGACTCTCCTACCCACCTTGACCCTGGGAGGATAGGACAAGATCCAAAGAGCGCTGTGGATCCTACAGCTCTGTCTGCCTGGGTGCCTTCGGAGGTGTATGCCTCACCCTTTCCCGTACTTAGCCCCAAGAGCAAGGCTGAAGTGACAGTGCAAACTGACAGTTCGCTCGTGCCCTCCAAACCGTTCCTCCAGCCTTCTCTGTATAACCGCATCCTAGATGTTGGGTTGTTGTCCTCTGCTGCACCTTCGCTGTTACCATCCGCCCTGGAGCCTACCACAGCATCTCAGGCGCAAGCAACAGAAACCAATCTCCAAGCTGCTACAAAACTTTGTAAGTAGAAGTTATGTGTTTCTTTGTTTTTCCTTCCACCAAAAAAAAAAAAAAAAGGGGCACTTAACTGTTCTGCAGCTCTCCTCCAGGAGGACATGTGATTGGCATGCAAATTTTAAATGTGCTAAGACAGGTATAGCATGGGCTGCCTTCTGAGGAGAGCACCTAAGGGCCTCTAAACTTAGTTCTTAGGTGTGCATGGCAATGAAGAGGTCTTCAGTGGGGACTTCATAAAGCGTCAGTACTACCCTTTTCTCTGCATCCACTTGTAGGGAAGTATGTGATTTGCTACAAGGTTTTATCTGATAGCTATTCCACATGGTCTATCAGCATATTTTTCTTGTAAATTCAATTTGCATCCTGTGCTGGATCTTCCATGTGCGTTCATTTTCTTTTCCTTGCCTGCAGAGCACTTCTGCTACCTCCTTCCTGAAGTCTGTTGCTGGCAAACGTTCCTGTCATCCTCCTGAAACAGTCAGGGAGAACAGTGGGAAAGAGCGATAGCGTATTTGAAGCAGTTAGAGACTGGGAATTATTAATTTAGCAGTTAGCTTATGATCTTTCCCTTTCTCTTAAGAGCATAGCGCACATTTTTCTTCATCTTTCCCCTTCTTCAAGGGGGAGCTGATTCTTGTTGAACCTGTTTCTCAGAGATTGCCTCATTGACTTTTGTGGGGCATTTCAGGAAAGCATTCTTGCCAATGCAGGAGAGGTCAGTTTCTTTGCTCATCCTTAAAGCAAAAAATATCCAGGATATCTGGATTATTTTCTCAGTAGCGATCATAAAGCATCAAAGTACCAGGTTGCTGAAGTGCAATTTCTTTGACATTTATCATTTTAACCCATCAAGCCCAGAGCAGATCAAGCCAGCAATTCCTGAGGTGTGTAAAATTCTGCAACTGTACTAAAACAGAATGCAGCGCGCCGTTGTGCCAAGAGCACAGGGCTGAGGTTTCCTTTGGAAAGCTGCAGTGATCAGAATGAGCAACTTTGTTCCTTGCAAATTGCTTTGCAGAACCGCATCTCATTCATTCTCCCTCATGCCCTCGCTGTAGTGCCACAGGATGGCTGTCTTGTAGGTGATACGTACTAGACCTCACCTTGGAGCCCTGAAGCCCCCAGAAGTTCACTGCTGAGTTTAGTCCCACCAGGACCAGAGTTGGTATAGCAAGTATGTCGCAATTGGATTAGATAGAACATTTTGGGTGAACCACTTTGCCAGTAAAAATGAGCATAACTACAGTGATTTCAGTGGACGTCCTTCCAGCTGAGAGTCAGTCCTGAAAAGCAATTCCAAAATCAGTGAAAGAAAATTTTAAGTATTTCTGTAGAAGCCCTGGTGCCTTTTGCTTTGATAATGGGTGACAACCAGCCTCTGGATTAAAAGTAATTTGTCTGATGGAAACAGTCTAGTAGGGAAATATTGCTGTGCAGTTAAATAACAGGGGGCTTTATCTGTGGGAGGTAAGCCATTACTTGAATTATTGGGACACTTAACCACCTTAGCAGTAATATAGAACAATACTAAGTAATTTTTTTTTTATTGCTGATGCAGAAAACTTTTTTTTGTAGTGCAAGCATCTTAAGTGACATTAAAGATATGATAGCACTTTTTACTTCATAAAGTGATCAGGGACCACCATCCAGTCAAAATGGCCTCTTTCGTGCGAGAAGGAGAAGCAACCCAAAGCTAGTTATGCTAGGACAACCCTCACCCTCTTGAATTTCCACATGTGTGGCAAGCCTTTATCAATTATCTGCTAGCTTCATCTCTGAAGTAAATGAAGCGGGTTTGGAGAGGTGGGGGAGCATCAGAGCCAAAAAGCCATAATCTGCATTCAGATCTACTCACATCTGGGCAATAAACAGTTGTCCAGAAATTAGGTGATTGAGTTGAGTTGTTTGTTTGCCTTTTTTTTTTTTTTTTACTGTTGCCTTAATTTTCTTAAGATAAATGTGTTCTAAGGCATCTCAGTCTTCCAGATACATAGAGACTGGAAGGAGAGGGAGAACTTGCTGCAGGTCAAGTTTGGGTTACTTGGAGGGAGAAGGTTGTGTAGATAGTATTTTTTCCAACTGTGGCACATAATTCTGACTATGGTAAGGGGCTGCAATTCCCTGCAAAGAAAAATAATATAGCTGGAAAAGTACACTGCAGAAGATCTGCCTAAGAATTCAAAGAGGCATGAAAAGAACTTTTTAAACAGCTCTAAAAGCACTGTCTTGGGGTTTTTGAAACAGCTGCATTTCAAACACATAATTGTGTTTTATGTAGAGCAAGATTTGTTGGAGAGGTTGACAGATTGCATCAGTGATAACTTTTTTTTTATGAATGCCTTTGACAGCTATAAAATTCTCAGAGCAATGGCTAAGAAAGTAGCATCTGCAAATTGGATTGTCCCTTCTTTTGCACCTCAGTGTCCTTTTTTTCCATTTCAGGCAGAGTGAGGTAACTTCTTCCTCCTTTTTGTACTGATTTTTTTTTTTCCAGTGCAGAAATAAAAAAGAACTGATACATCTCGTAATTCTGTGGCTGATGTATTGTTTCTGAACCAGGCCCTTCCATGAGTTTCCAAATCCTTTTCTCTTCTTCTCCTCTCTTTTCCATCTTACTCAGCGTATTCCCCTTAAAGCTGTATCCTTCAAGGTCATAGTCTGCTGAAAGCTAATTGATTCTTCTTTCTCCTGGAGCCTGGGAGAGAAAGCAGGAGAGAGACAATCCTAGTAATTGTGTCTGGTGCATTAGATTCAAGACTGGTCTCACTGCTATTATTATACTTTGCCCTTTATCAATATGGAAATAATCTCTCCCTTCTGTTTGGTTTCCATTTTATCATTTCTCCTTTGCTGAAACAGAAAGAAAAGGTGAATGTTTTAAAGCATTCCCATATTTAGGGAGCATGTCAGTCTTAGGATAATTACACCATAAAAGATTTCATTACAAGTGGGACATAATATTACACACTAACCTACAATCTCCCTCCCTCTGAGAAGACATGCAGATTGTAAAAGCACTAACACATATTGGGAGATAAATTTTACTTCTTCCTATACCATCAACTTGAAATACAATTCCACCCTTTACCCAGGCTGGTAATAGATGCAGCTCTTTAGTACTGTAAAAACTGTGTTTCTGAAATAACTGTGGCTATACATCTGCAAATGAACCACTCCCCTTTTCACAGGTCTTCCCCACTGCCTTCTCTCTACATTTAAGCAGATTTCCCTCAAAACCACCCACCAAGGTCTGTGTGAGGTTGCCTTTCTGGGGTGACAGCTCTGCGAAAGGAGTGCAGCACTCCTGAGTTTTGGCTCAGCCCCTAAGTGGAGGTGCCTGAGCCCTCGGCTTTGGGATCACACCTCTCCTGACTTGGTGAGGTACCATGGGGCACACGAGAGGCAGGGCAGGAGACAGACCACAGCACAAGGACTTTGCTGGAGTGGGTTTCCCTGTGAGCAGGGCAAAATGCCTGGCATCCAGAGGATGCGCCTGCCTGGCAGCACATTCACACTGACCCTGTATCCTTTCAGCTTCCCTGGCCACCTCAGGTGCCATGTGCTGACAGGCTAGCTGCATGCCTTACCCTATGCTGGTGGCCAGCAGGTGACCAACAGGCACACCTGCACCTCCCTACCTCTGTGCCCACCAAGCTGTGCTGGCCATAACACGCCGGGGTGAGTGGGTGGATACAGCACCAGACCTCTGCATGCCCCTCGGGGACAGGCAGGGATCCCTCCTAACTCAGCAGTGCTGGCCCTTGCCTGGAAAACAAGGCAAAACAGACAAAGGGCCGTGCACTGCTGTCAGACACCCTGACTGGGACTGCTCCCTTCTTGTGTTTCTGATTTCTGCTGCCACTTTAGGTGTGCTGGGCTGGTATCAGCAAAGGATGCTGCTTTCTCATCCCTGGTGGAAAAAGTCTTAGAAATGCCTCTGAGGACTGGTAGTGGGTGTTTACCTAAGAAATGGTCTCAGCTCCCCTCCAAAGTTATGCAGGAGCATTTCTTGTGTCTTTTTAGAACTAGGAATGGGAAAAAATGGACAGAAAACTAGCCTGTCCCTTGTCTTTGTATCGTACTGAAAATAATCTTTGCAATTTCTCTCTGTGTGTTTCACTTCCTCTTGTTCTTTCTCAGCCCTGGATTTAATGTCATTTCTCCTGTACATAGTGATTTGTGAAGGTCTGTATTTTACCTCTGTGGCGGGCTGGAGGGAGCCTTTCCATCCAGTTATAGGTGCTGCAGCCCAGCTGAAGGCTTCAATTTATGGACAGCGAGGGTTTGTTCACACAGCTTCACACAGTGTTTGTTCTTTTTCTTGAAACAGTCCCTGCCTCACCCATGCTCTGTGGTTCAAATCCCCATCACAGTGCCATAGGGTTGAGTCCATGCCTGGCAGCCTCTGAAAGTGTCAAGGTCAGGGATGTCTTGGAGAGCTACAGGGGACTGTACTCACAGGAGGGGAGAGCAGATGATACAGCACAGGCTATATACCAGCCTTTTCCACACTCACTGTTATTATGCAGGGCAGTACCACAAAGGAGATTGCTTTTTTTCCCAAAGCTTGAAGATGCAGGAGAGCACCTTAAAGCAGATGCTGCTGCATTTCTGATAGAGTATTGATGTTGATTAGCTTCAGACACCTGACTTAAGTGCCCACATTAGGAAGCTAGGCAGCCTTCAGCTTCCTGTTCAGCATACAGGAAGAGACCTCCTCCCAGGCAATTCCCAGCATGAGTCTATCAGGAGTAACTCTCTTTCTCCAATAAGTGTATAGAGAGACTAACCTTGCAATTCAGTTTCTAAGTTAAATGTCTGCTACACAGTACAAAAACTCGTTTTGAAAGCCATGACGTTTCTTTAACGTGTCTTGTGAATTAACAATGTCTTGTCACAGGGAAGTTATAATTAATCATGGTTAAGATACCAGACAAATTCTGAGCCTAACTCAAGAGCATAATGAAGAGATGCTGATCTCAGTAACCCCTGGAGACACAACTGGGCCTCCATTAACAAGCAGCAATAAAGCAAGTGCCACTGTACTGAGCTAGCCAGTCTGTATATCCCTGAAACACTTCTTTCTCTGCTGTTCCAAAGGTCATGGTGGCTTACAGATGTGTGTACTTGTGGCAGAAGACTCAGAGTAAGGTGGGATTGGGACTGATGGGGCAAGATCTGTAAGATGCTGCAATTTTTAGGGAGTTCAGGTCCATTAAGACTTCTAAAGTGATAACTGAGACTTCCTCTCCCCCGCCCAGCTGGTCACACTGTCTTTAAAATGCCCTCCTCAAGCACGTAGGTTGTTCAGACAAATTTATTGTTTTGTTTCTTTCTGTATCTGTACCTTCAACCTTTTTAACATTCATTGCTTGCATAGAAACAGCTTTTGTGTTTAACATGCAGAGGACTGAACTGATCGATCCTGAGTTTCTTTCTCTTAGACAAGCATCCCAAATTCATGGCTTCCAAAACTACCTCAAGGGAGTGGTTTTCCTTTTGTGCACCATGCATCATATGCACAACATGAAGGAGAAAAAGCAGTATTTCCTGAAGTATTTCCTAAAGTATTTTCTCTTAATAACAGTCTGAATTTCTCAGTGCAAACTAGTAGTCTGCACTTGTATTTCTTTTTAAAAGTTTCATTTTACTTTTCAAACTTCACTGAGAATAAGTTATGTGTTCATGCTACGAATGCTCATTTATATACATATCCGTATGTGAGTATAGAAAATACAGTAGTTATATGGAGTATATGGCTGATGTTTCTTTATTAAAAATGACATCTGGAACTGAACTGCATCATAAATTTCTAAGCAAAACTGATTAAAAATTGATGTCATAACAAAAAGCAGGGCTTGGATTTCCTCTGCAGGGGACTGAAATTATCATCCCTCAGTGTGACATGTTTTATTTCCTATTCATGCACTGCAAATAAATGCACATGGCAGTCCACCTCAGATTTGCAGTCCCTAACTTTCAGGTGCAGAGAAATCTTGGGGAACTTTCTCAGCATCAGATGAGAAGGCAGAATTTGGCTTGCTGGAGGCTAAGTAGCAGGTTAATTGTGATGCAGGGCTGGAATAATATAAATGAGCATTTTCATCATTTGCAGTCTTGCTAATGGAAATGCAATAGATTTGCTGCAGAAATCCAACTCAGAATCAATAGCAATGCAATGAGGCAGCCAGTTCAGAGAGAGCACATGTGATGTCAATCTACTGCAGACAGTACCTGGGCAAAGACTGATCTGTCTCTGTCAGGAAAGGTCAGACAGCCCTAGAAGATGCCACAGAGGCAATGAAAGACTTCTGAAAGGAAAAAGCCTGCTTCGCTGAGGATGGGGTGGTGTGTATGAGAAAAGGCTTTCTCTGGCTGAGGGAAGAGAATTGTTTTCTTCAAGGAATTCAGATCTGTTTGGACCCAAAGATGTCTTTTTTGTTACAAGGTACTAAGTTAAGCAAAGACAGGAGTCTTTGTCCTTCAGGTTGTGTTCAGGCCACGTGAAATCAGGGAAGGACTGAGTCACAGTGTGTAACTTTGGAGACGGGTAGGTGGTTGTAGAGTATTTCCTCCTGAGGGTTTCTGCCCTCTTGTTCCCCAGGCAGACCACAGACAGAAGCAGGCTCTGCCTTTTTGTATATTGCTTTATTGCAGGCACACTGGCTACCTTTACAATTTATACTGCAAGGAGCTCAGTTTCCTGGAGAGTGAGCACTGTGAATCACATCTTGATCTTTCACGTTAAAATGTTATATGAAGTACCCAGAGTCAGTAGGGGGTACGCATTAAACTCAAGAGCCGGAGCATGGCCGTTGTTAGGCAATTAAAGAGCTCTTGAAAGCAGCAAGGGAGAAATACATATGCATTATTTTGGGGCAATGTAATGTCTGCTTATTTACAGCCTGTCCTCTCCTGTCTCATCCTGTCTCTCATCCCCACCCCACCATCCCCAAAAGGAAATGTTTCAGCTGGTGAAAAATGGACAGGAACAAATCCAGTGGGACATGGCTGGCCACCACTCAGGGCTGCTCTAAGCTAACTCTGGACAAGATCGGTGGTATTGTGGCATCCGTTTATTACCTTTGCTCCTGTATTTTTTTATTATGAAAGGCTTATTTTAATATATATCTTCTCACAGAGTATATTCAGCTTTTTCACATATGCTTTCACTACCCCCTCCCCCACTTTTTCTTTTTTATATCTATGCTTCATCCTGGAACTTGCTGGCAGTGCATTCTCATAACTCAGACAGCTTTTTATTTTGGCAATGAATATCACTTCAGTTTTTGAGATGAAAGGAAATCAATACTGGGTTGGTAGTCACATGGCAGTGGGGTGAGTATATGAAGCTATGATTTTAAGCATGATTCGTGACATAGTTCAGTGTTTCTATGGAATTCCTGAAAGAGATTTGAATTTTACAATTTTTAAGAGTCAATTAATTCATGTGATTAGACAGATCAAAGGAGAAAAAAAGAGTATCAAGCTCGTTCAAAAGACTTTCTTTTATGCAAAAATAGAAAAGACTCCGAGCTCATAAAAGCTGACTTGAATCTTCTAAGGTGATAACTGTAAGCCAATGTAAAGCTGCTGGAACTGGATCTCAAGAAGAGAAATTTCTGCTTTTCACTATACTAAATCAATTTAATTTTTAAGCTTGAACAAAATGTCCTGAATTTTCACTGGCATAAAGGTTCTCAGATCTGTAGCACTGTAAGACCTAGCAGAGCATTGGGATGCTCTGATCTATGACCTACATGACCCAGGTATCTTCCTAAATTTTCTTCCAGAACCCCACCCGCTATGGTGTGAAGACTGAGAGTCAGACAGTGTCTGCCTTTTCCCTTATTCTAGCTTCTCTTTTAAACAGAACTGCCTCCTTCAAGTTTGAAAATGTGTGTTTGTATTCTGACCATTCATTCGTTTACACCTTTCTCTCCTAGATTAAAAAGCTCTTCCATGCCATGTATTTTCCTCTCGCAAAGGTGCACATACACTGTAATAATCTCAGCTTTGGATAAGCCTTTTTGACAGGACAGGCAAGCTGAGCTCCATAATTCTCCCCATGGAGAGAACTGTTTTCCGTCCTTGAATTATTTCATCCCCCTTCGCGCCTTCTTAGTTTTCAGACAAATAGAGCTACAATTTTGATATGATACTTATATAGGGACTAGTCCAAAATCCCAGTGCAGGACAAAAACTGTTCAGTGTCTCAGTCACTGTTCAGGAGCACGCAAGATGCATGAACTATCACTGGTGTCTGTTTAATATTTTGAACAGTAAATAGGTAGGCATGTCCAGTCAGAGTAGTAGACCCATGTCTCACACATGCAGGAGCCCTCACTAGCCTTCTTCTTGGCGCTCAAGGTCACATGCTGCTTCTTACTGGGGTGGAACAACAATCCTAAGGGTCAGTCAAGGCAAGAAAAGACCAGTATCACCCATCCTTGGAAGTGCTGTGTGCATTTCAGGAGGAGTTTCAGCTGTCTCATTCCCCGGCTGGTTCTGTCCTGCTCTGAAGGATGCCCTCAGCAAAGCAGCGTGGGTGAACAGGGCAGCTCAGTGGTTTTAACTGTGCAGGCTCCCCTATTTTCTTGACTTCTGCTCGTGCTTTCAAAGATTTCTCCTTCTGTGCCCTGCTGACACTTCTGCCATTTTTGGCCCAAGGACAAAAATTGCTCTTCAGTCATTTTATTGTCTCAGCTTCTGCAACATTTGGTTCTTCCTTCCGAAAGCAGAAACAGCCCGAGAGCACGGATCTGTGGGAGCGATTTGGTGTTTGTGCATCACTCCTGTCTGTCCAGCCTGAAGACACTTTTCTTATGTGATGGATTCTCTTGTATTTCTGTCCTGCAGTAAGTCTGCTGCATGGACGCAGTCTGGTAGGGCTGCATGATGCCCAAGCATCTGCCATCATCACAGGTCATGGGAATTAAGGACCATGATCATATCAAGAAAGTCACAATGGCTAATAATTTCAAGATAGCTGGGATTTACAGACATTTTTTAAGTTTTTAAGATAGCATTTCTTGGGTTGTGGGTGTGCTCAGCAGGGCAGTTAGCGTCAAGGTAATATTGCCTTAGCAAAGGAAATTAAATGTATCAGGGTGAGAGAGACAACTGTAGGAGAACGGGAGAATTATCATTTCACCATCTAGTCTGCCCTGGTCAGAGAACAAACTAGTGACTGTGTTGTTAGGGTTTTAGGAATTAAAGAGCAGAGGATAAGAGGGCTGACAAAAGGCTTCCTGCTGCATTGATACAGGGGCTTGAAGAGGCTTGAGCTCATACCTGCAAGAGAGGAACATCATTAAGTAGCCAGGAATGTGGCAGATTAACTGGGAAGAAATTGTTATATCTTCCATGCACAGGAGAGCAGGGGAGGGCTGATTCTTTCTTGACTGGAAGAAAGCAGGAAGAATCTGCTCCCCAATGGCACAGGTACCCGCAATCTGCCTGGGACTTGCAGGAGATCCTGAAGAATCTTTCTCCCCTGTTGAGGGGCTGGACTATGAGTGCAATCATCTATTCTTTGGCCATGCTGCATTTGTAAGGGAACACCTGCAGGGCACATCTTCTCCCCATCCAGCCACACTGAGTAGAGGCTCCTCACTGACACTGAGATCCAAGGAAGTGCCCTTTGCACCCTACTATCCCAGTCTTCCCAAGGGCTGGAGCCACTCTGATCTGCCTGTGCAGCAAACACTGCAAAGTGGCTGTCATTGAATTCCCTCCCGTCACTTTGTTCAAAAGCCCTCAGTGCACTCCAGCCTCTTGGAGGTTTGTCAGCTCACCCTATTTTTTGGAGACTTTAATTTAGTAAGAGCATTAATGGATTTTGAAGGTTATCAGTAACAACTGTTGAAAACTCCTTCAGCTATGTAATTTTTGGGATGCACAGCTTTGTATGTATTCTGTTCATGTGCAAAGAAAGGCTGTGTTTCAGAATCAAAAAGCCAATAAATGCATTAGCACACACAGGCTTTTCTTCGAAGTCAGTTAACAGAAAGATGCTTTAAAATTCTCTTTTCACTTTATAAAATGGTATCTGGCCAGTGAAGCCAACAAATACAATGATTTTTGATGTGAAGGTTCAAGAACATGGCTAGCAACCTCTCTGTTGCTTGCTAGCTCCAAGCATTTGAATTCACCATGCTGTAGAGATTAATGGAGATCTCTCAGATAACTAGTTTTTCAAGCAACCCCCTAATTTTCCTAATTGTTGCTAATCAAATGTTTAGTGTGTGCAGTTTTTCCCCTCTCCAATTTTGGAGGAAGGATTAAAAAGACATTTTATAAGTATATTCAGATAACTGCTACAGGCTAGGAAGCAGATTTACTAGTTATGAATCAGAAGAGGTGTCACTTCCCTCAAGCCACTTAGCTGGGCAGAAGCTGGCAGGGGTGTGGGCTGAAGACAAGGAAAACAGAACAGGACTGAGATCCAGTGAGCATGGCATGTGAGTATGCCAGCATTCAAGGAAGAATTTAGTACCTAAATTGACTTGCCCCTAACAGATACCTAGCAAGTTCCCCAAGTTGCAGAGTAATATGTGGCTAATGTCTGCTTTTACTTTTGCAGATTATCTGTAATGTCTTCTCAGGGCTGTTACTAATACTTCATGATGCTAACACACATTGATTTTAACAAATGGGTATAGCAGCACTACTGTCTGATGTTAAATTACATTTCATTAATATATTAATTTTCATATGTTAGTCTGTTTTACAAATGGTGATGGCACAATGACAAGATATTCCTGGTAATTAGTCCAAAATGATGACTTAGCAGAAACACTGACAAAGTCTTTAAAAAATACAGCTTGCAAATATTGTTCAAGTCATGTAAATACTGCCCCTGCAGAGGAAGATTTAAGAATATCAGTCAACAGAGAAAGATCAGACAAATGTCTTGACCGTGGCTTTCAGGTAATAACAGGTCGTATAAGAGAAAATGTGGGGTGTTCAAATCTGGCAAGGAAACACTGCATTGCGTCAGAGTGAGCTGAAAATAGATTATTCAAGTTAGAAATTAAACACACTTTTTAAAAGAATAAGCCTGTTCAACTGCTGGAACTTTTACCTTGAGGGTTAACTGACCTCCACCAACCACTCGGGAAGAATGCATGTCCCAACTAGCAATATCACCAATTGCACCGTGGTAACTTGCTACCTCAAGAGGTGACTGATTCATAGCCCAGTCTCATCAAGAGAAAAGCTTTATCAAATTAAAATCCCACCCTCTGCTGACTTTGTCTGAATGCAGATCTCTTCATGTTTACAATAATTACTTGAAACGACTCTTTACCTACACGCTGACTCTAGTTTTCACTGAAAACTAATGGGCACTTCAACTACACTCGCCTTTGTTTTACCTTGTGCTGAGTTCAGGACTGAAAATGCTCCCTGCCTTTTCAGTTGCAGCTTGACCTCTCTGTGCTGGTATATAAAAACAGAAGAAACCTTGGAATGATGAATTGAAATCTTGGAATGACCACTGAAATCTAATATTCCGCTTTAAATTCTGCTAATTTAAAGAGCAGTATGTTCCATTCTTGTGGGGAGCCCATGCGGTGAATATTCATAAAGCATAAGAAGACTATGTAGCAGAAGGACCACAAATCTAGAGATATCTGTAAAAGTATGAGAGCTGATGGGGATGTTCACTTGCTAACAGAGCTTTTAAAGTTGTCAATTTGTGACTTGCCATGTGTGATCTCAGCCTCAGTCTTTCCTGTGCTTCATTTTCTCACACTGCTAGTGATCTGCCCTTTTCGTTGCTTGAGAAGTCTTCAAGCTCATGCTGCTTGGCATTCTCAGCAGACTCGGACCCAGAGATCTGCTGAAAGCAGCTCATGTTTTGAATTATGCACAGGTCCATCACAGAGGGGCTGCACTTCATGGCTCCTTTTTGGAGGTGGTGATGTAAGGGAGTCAAAGTAATATAGTGACACTTTTCATTTTTCATGTCCTAGCTTGGTTAAGAGCCACCCTTGAATTGTGTCATTTTTCTCCCATGTGACTGTTAAATCACCTGAGAGAGTACCAGCCAGAGTTTTGTGGTAAGATTGATTACACTCTCAACAAAGTGCTTCCTTCAGCTGAGCGCCGGGAAGTAGCCTAGTTAGCAGCTAATGGGCTTCAGTCTGAAGGTGAAATGGCAGCTGAGATTGAAATGTCACTGCAGTTCATGCCAGCCTTTTGCGCTGCACACTGAGCTGTACTGAGATCCTGGGGAGGTTGTTCAGGTTTCAAGATGGGGGAGATATTCCTGAGATGGACCACACATAGCTGTACTATGGGGAGCGCTTCACCTTCTCCTTTGAAAGCATCAAAAGGGCGGGTGTGGGAATATCCAGACTTGCAAGCAGAGAAGGATGTTTCTGCAGATGGAATGATGATTTTGTTTGCACTGTTAGCCTGCATTGCCATAGGGCTGGTGCTATGAGGTTTGCAGTATCGCTGCTGGTGTTTGCAAAGCGTACTGCAGGACCGGCTAGGACACTGTCTGAATGGCACGAGACAAACAGAACTGTAACAGGGTGATCTTCCACTAACACCCCCAACACATTTTGACAGCAGCCTGCATTCATATCCATTACAAGCCTAGGAGAAAACTAAGGAAATACATTCCTCAGACCCGTTTTACAGAGCGTGAGTCAATAATAACATTGTAGGTGACAGTTTACAAATGTTTTGCCTTGCTTGGGTGAATTCACAGTCTCTGAGTGCCAACAGCTCCTCTTACAGAGGCCTCTGTGATTTAGCTGGTATCACAGAGGAAACCTGTGGCAGCACCAAGAACGAAGTCCCACGGCCTGAGAGGCAGCGGACCGCTCTTTAAAGGGTAGCATGTACAAATGAAAATCCAGGAAGAAAAAAGAGAATAGTCACAAATAAAGGGTAGTAAGTATGGTTGCATAAAGATACAACAAAGCAAAAAATCATTCCAGAATCATTCAGTTCCAAAAGTAGGGTTTTTTTTAGTTTGTCGTAAGAAATATTGTTTAAAATACATAGGAATACAACATGTCTTCACTGTTAAAAGACATTCCTTTCTGGCAATTATCACTAAAAATGGATGAAATAAATGTAAATAAAATCAGATCCTGACATTTCAAGTTAGGGTGTTTTTCTGTCATTACTTCATTGAATGTAATCGACTGTTATCTATGGGCTTCCTTCAGAAAAAAAAAATAGCATCGTTGCACTTCATTGACATTTGACAACTGACAATTTAGCTGAAGTCTTAGGATCACATTTCCCACAGTTGAGAGCTTTGAATGCCTACGACTTGTTCACCCGCTGACTGAACCTCAACCAGCTGCAGGGTCTGTTTGTGTGTTTGTGTGTTTCTGTTTTCTGGTTTTGTTTTGTTGTGTTTTTTTCTTTTTTAATAGAGATGAGTGCTTCTTTCCAAGTCTTTGCTAATATCAATTTTTGTGCATTAATACACAAAATCAGCTGGTCATTTTGAACACTGTCTGCTCCTATGGCTGTTTTTTCACTGTCCCATATATAGCATGGGTCCAGACCTCAGTTCCTCAGACACTTGTGGAGCCACATTAAATTTGCAGCCTTAGGTTGCACAAAGCACGGTTGCAGGAATGGCCTGTGCACCATCACCTCCTATGTCTCTGGCCAGGGGATTTCTCCCTGAGCGGCAGTCACCACACAGCTCTACTGCTTGGGCCAGGGGAGGAAGCAGCCCATGCTCTCCCAGATGGAGGACCGTGGTGGTGGGGAGGAGCAGAAGCTGTGAAGGATCTGCTGCCCCAATGCTGGGGCAGTGACAGGGTGCCAGCTCTGTGGCCAGGAGGGAGTGCAGTCCCCACAGCGCTTCTTAGGGAGAGTGCAGGCATCTGACAGGTACACCGTGCAGGGCTGGCTACAGCTCACCAGGCAAAAAAGGCAGACCCTTGAGGTAGAAGAAGGGATGCAAGCATTCTCTGAACACCCATAGGGCACTTGTAGGTCTGAGTGCAATCTCTTTGTCAGAAACCCCCCTCCTTGGTGGTCAGCCCTGTCCAGAAAGAATTTTCAGCTTTGCCCTGCACTATGTTAATTACTGTGATAAATTGAGGATAATTGCTTGGCTTGAAACGGCTCTGCTTTCTGCTGTGTAGGTGGGAAAATTATGCCAGGAGCAATACTTTCTTCTCCTGCCAGTTTGCTTTCTCTGCAGCAGGGATACTATACATACCAGTTCTGTATAGCTACTGCTGTTAGCAAAAAAGCAACCTAAGCACTGCCTCAGCTAGAAATGCAAGATTGATTACATTAGAAGTGCTTTATTCCCAGTGTCCTGCATGAAATCAGCTCCTGAATAGGTTAATACTGTTGGTTCAGAGTGGAAAATGCTAATGTTAATACAGGGTTTGTTACGGACAGAGAGCTTGGTACAGAGCACAAATGCATGTGATTGGGTCACTGCCAGACTTAGATCTGAGGAGGGAGGTCAGATGAAGGTTTGCACATGATGATACCTCCTACACCAAAGTCAGCATATGACCAGTTCTGGGGACACCCCGGGGAGCTGTATCCTCTTTACGTCTGAGTTCAGCTCTGCCATGATGCCATTTACAGAAGACTCAATCTTGTTTTCAGCTATGGCCCAAATTATTCTGCTGCTTCACAGTGGGGGCAAGACACCATGACACTTTACATCCCACTTTAAAATGAAACAAGTCTTCTGGAATGTGTCTAATTTGAAACTGCAGGGAAATTACTGGAAGCAGACCAGAGCACATTATGCCTGCTGCAGGGGCAAAAGCCACTGCATGGTCCTTGTGCCCTGCAAGAGGGAAGGATCTTACCTTTTTTCCTGGGACAACGCACAGTGTCCACAAGGCAGCCCTCTGCTGCCTGGCAGTCAAGGCCCTCTGCTCCACTGACCCAGCATCAGTGATGGTGGAGAGGTTAAGGGATTTTGGCATGGCTCTGGAGCTTGGAGATCAAGTTCTGCTTTGCCCTTGCTCTGTGATGGTCTTCTCCAGTGGTCCACTGGGCAGAGAGGAAGCTGCCCTTACCAGCTATATGAAGGCAGCTTACCACCAACGTGAGACCGTGTTCTTGGTTCTCGGGGGGTGGATGTGCAAATGAACAAACAAGTGTCTTTCCATCCATCGTATCTCCAAGAGTCCACTCTTGGACTTCAGTTTCTGAGTGTTCCTGTCTGATCAGTGTAGCCTCCTGCTTATAAACGCTGTGGCTGACAAAGGGCTACTCACAGCCAGAATGGAGATTTGCACAGAGCTGGAGTGGTACCGCATAAGGGAGAGAGCGCTGCTGATCCAGAACCTGTCCCTAAGGAGTGCTACACTGAGCCTTGCGTCATGCTCCCATGTCCCCAGCCCCCACGTACTGCACAGCATCTCATATACCCTTGGCTGGTAACCTGTATTCCAGAGCAGGCATTGCTAGGGGAGAGTAGCAGATTCAGACAGTAACCTGGAGATGCTTGAACAGCACCTTTAGGTGAAGACTGGTGCTAGGGTACCAGTACAGAGCTGTACACTTGGTTGGTTGTTGTTCAGGACCACAGGCTGCGAGGAGGTCCCAGTCCTTCTTCAGGGTCTGACCATGCCGACATAGTTAAATTCTTTGGGTCAGGTGCACTAGTTCTGAAAACTTTTTACCTGTTTTCCTGGCCTTTGCACCTTCTCAGGTCACAATCTATATCCATCCTGCACCCCAAATACTTTTAGGTAAATGCAAGAGGAGTAGCCAACTGTAAGGCAGGGAAACAGCCGCTCTGAGGCTTCTCAATATCTTCTGTTACTGGGTAAGGTGGCATATTTTGTGGTGTGCTGCAGTCTGCAAGGCATGAGGCAAAATGCTGCACATCTCTTAGACACCAAACAATAAGGAACCATTTGGCTCACAAACTACCAGCAGCCAAAGTGATGCTCTGCCACACGATACATCTGTTTTGTGTTCAGATCAGGCAGAAAAGAAATACACTGTGGGCTATTTTTAACATTTCAGATGAGTTGGAGGGTATGGCAGTGGGCTGATGTGTTGTAAGAGTCAAAATTAGGAAGGAGGAAACATACCTATTTTTTCACAGCTACTTCTGCAGTGGAGTGCATGTGTGAGTTAGTGCCTGTTCAATGAAACAGTAGCTTTAGGTCTGACTGCTAAGCGTTTACCAAACACTCTGGAACATCCAAGCACCTGTTTTCATTTACTTTGTTGGGGTGATCTCTGGGGCTGCTGTGGATTTTTTACAGGTATTAAATCTTAATATCTGGAAGATAATTGAGAAACATGGATTCAGGATGTTGTGGGTGGTGGCCTTAAAAAGTACGGTCCTGTCCTCTCACCCCTCCTTAGAGATTTGACAACCCAAAACCAAAAAACATCTGTAGTAAACAAGGTTTATTGTCCTATTGTTGTCACCGATGCTCATGATTAACTGTCTGTCTCTCAGCTACCCTGATCTGCTTGGTATTTCCAAGGCACTTTTTTTTTAAGATGTCCCTTGTACCCTGAAACGTTTCAGTGGTATATTGTTTCCGAATCACAATGCCTTATATGGTGTCCTGGTTATCTGACACTTCTAGAGAATGACAGGGTAGCTAAAGGCTCTTTATCTATTGTCTTGGGACATGGCTAAGACCTCCTTTCACTTACAGATTCAAGCTCTTTATGGGGGGAAGGGGGAAGTTGCCATTGCTTTTCACTAGGCTAAAATTACTATATCGTTATGGAGATTAAACAGAATAATCTTGAATAATCTTAGTGTATTATCATTACCTGATTCCAACTAAGAGCTGGTGGAACAATATTTCCAGGGGACCATCTATTATTCATCTCACTTTCTTCTGCTAAATGAAAGACCATAGACACGGAGCGTAACTAGTTTTACTTTTGCTTCAAAAGAAATGCCATGCTGTTTCATCTTTCACGGTGCAATTCAGTCAGATCCTTTTGGAGAACTACATAACTATCTGTTCTAGCCATGGCGGGGGAGGCCATCATTTATTTTAACCAAAAAGGTCTTTTGAGGAGTATGAGACATTAACAGAGAACAAGCTACAAGGTTTCATAAATCTCCAGAGATAGATAGAGAGCTCTCTAGTAAATGAGAATTCTCGTACAGCCTCCCACTCCTCTTCCCAGCTTGTTGCCAATTTTAGGGAAAATTAAACAATTTGGCAGGGGCTGATGCCATACCGTTTCTCTCCACACAACAGTTACAGCAGACCTTTCCTAGTAAAGTTTTACCCAGTTTCTCTCGCACAGATCTGCTCAGCTCCATAGCTGCTTCTCATAAAATGCATTTGTCTGCATAACTCCTGCTTTGTCATTCATGCAGTGCAGGGTCTCGCTGGCGCTAATGAATGGAGTTCTTGCAAGCTCAGGAGTGTGCAGCAACGGGGAACAGTGCTGAAATCCCATCAGAGCCTGGATTGTCACAAAAGGGTACTACATTGTGCAATAGTTGCCTGGGGCAGGACTCTTCCAAGTCATATACTGACCAAGCTACTTAGGTACCAGCACATGGTAATGTTCTCCTACAGGGGTAGAACTTGACCTGAATGGGGAGCAGAAATAATTAGCACACTTCACAAGCACAACAGTGCTGGTTTGAGGGGCGCGGTGTCATGTGCAACATGAGCAACAGGGTCTGTTTTCTCAGTGCTGACGTGGCAGATTCTCTTCACATTCACCCTTTTGGCATTGTGAATGTGACCAACTAATTGCAGCATGTTTCCCAGGCTTTTCCAGTGTGTGCCAAGTCATATTGCTCTGCCTGTTGGACTGGGAGAGAGATAATGCTCAGATCCCATCACTGCCTGCTGCATGAGCTAGAATAGCTGTAGCAGCCTCTACTGTAGCTCAT
>NW_010117618.1:19306-34561 GCF_000699245.1 Pterocles gutturalis
TTAAATTGGACCTACATTCTGGTGCAGGATAATCTCCTTCCCAGTCTTGTGACTGGTGAATGCAGGCTCTCCCGAAGTGCTGAAGGACACTGTTGAAGGTGAGATTCAGCCCTGGGGGACTTGAACATTGTACCGTCCAGGCTGAGGCAGCTCTTCTCTCTACTCTGACCCTAGCTGCACTCTTTCTGAAGACTGCAAAAAGACAGACCTCAGCAGGACCAGAACTGGAAATTATGCACATAGATGTGGCTCTTTCGGGCTTCTGTTATAGGTCAGCATAACATTTCAAATCCTGTTAAGAGCTTGCTAATGCATGTTTATTATTATAATTATTATTATCATTATAAGGTATGTCTTGAGGTCTGCTATGCCAACAAATTGAGATAAGAGGCAGAGCCCTTTTTTTAAGATGTTGTACATACAGAGCCAAGGCAGAAGGACTGAAGGGGAAAGCAGTGTGACCAAGCTCATGCTGCAACTCAAAAGCAAGACAAGGGGCTGAATCTAAGGCTCCTGGGTCCAGTCTTCTCTGCTGATGCTACCTTTTCCCAGCTTCTGGTGCTGAAGTGGCAGCGATTTACCAAAGCTACTGCTTACACAGCCAAAGCTGGTCACCTCCCATACACTCTCCAACAGCTCCCTGCCTTTGAATAGCACATTGGGCGGCTGTGATATGACAGACAACCAGCTTAGGGATGACCTAGTACTGGGACAAGCATACCTCATCCAGATACTGCCAAGACTGTGGTCTAAAATCAACTCTACTGATTCAAATTGTTCCAAAAATGATTGTACAGACAGGCTTTTGTGCTGTCCTGGTACTGCCTGCACTTTGACAGCCAGCAGAAGACCACTAAAGAAGAGTAATGAATAAAACACATATTTGCACCTATTGTTGTGGTGCTGGAAATTAAGAAATCCAGTGGAAACTCAAGGGAAAGCATAAGCAGCAGTAGTTGTCATGTAGCAGCTCTGAAAAGGCTTGGGTTTGCTTTGGACCAAAGGCCAGTAGAGGGATTCAGAGATGCAGGGCACAAAGGTGCATTTTTGAACTTCAGCAGAAGCAATGTGTTCTGACCTGACGCCTGGCCAACAACAAAACCACCTCCTAAGCAGGCTGGACATCCTTTACGCAGCCCAGCTAAGGGCTGACTTTGTGACTACCCCTTATGGGTATGTGCAAAGAGATAGCAGAAGGCTGTCCCACGGCTACAACAGCATGTCTCAGTCTGCAGTGCCTGCTGGTTCAAGCTCTCATTGTATGCAAAACCCCTACAAAAACAAAGGCGCAGCTGCTGGCCCATTTTGTGTGGCAGCCCTTAGTTAATGCTGTGTAATGTGAGAACTGCTCTGTGCCAAGACCACTGTGTCCCTCCTTCATCCTGCCTCCCTCCCCACCACTAGACACATCTCCAAGCTCAAAACCTACACCTCCTCTGCCCCAGCCCAGATAAGGACCTCATCAGAGCAGATTTTGCATGAATGGAGAGGAGCAAAATC
Source organism: Pterocles gutturalis (assembly GCF_000699245.1). NCBI lineage: Eukaryota > Metazoa > Chordata > Aves > Pterocliformes > Pteroclidae > Pterocles > Pterocles gutturalis. The sequence continues at coordinate 20,807 of NW_010117618.1, forward strand.
CCTCACAGCACAGGCTTCTGTCACCTTCATATTACCCACTTGGAAATGGTCAGGATTATGGCTAGCTCCTTCCTTGATTATGTAAGTCCACATATTGCACATACTCCAGACCCGCAGCTACACCTGCAGAGCAGCATAGCAAATTAATCTCTCTATACTCAGGTGTGAAATCCCCTCCCCTGGGACAAATTCACACCCAACCCTCCTACACACACACACACAGAGAGAGAACAGTGAAAGGCATTGAGGAAATGGCACTGAGGTTGACATTAAAAGTGATGCTTCAGATATAAGTTCACCAATTGCTGATGGATGTTCCTTCTGTGGTAAATTGCTGGGACCTGCTGGTAGCAGCTGAAGTTGTAGAAATGACCCTATGCAGAAGGAATTGTGTGTGATGTGTGGCCAACACATAAAAAAGTGTCCTCTCTCCTCTCACTTTTTCTCCCTAAGAACTGTATGAGATGAAGTCAGGGAAGGAAGAATGGGTGCATTTTACTACACAGGGGTGTTAGACCCTTTTAGTAATAAATCTCCTTAGGTGTCAAACACCTTACTTAGGTATTTAAAACTCTCTGAGATTTAATCTCATCTGCCCATGCATTAGAGAAAGTTTTCACTACCCCTGAAAAACAAATTCTGCAGGTGCAACCTTGGTCCACTGCTTCCCATTAAACCTCTCCTTGTTCAGGGACAATAGCAAGCAAGTCAAAAACTAAATCCAGCATTGCTTTCCACTGCCTTCCTGACTGCAAAAGGGAGGCAATAAGGGCCATGGCTCTTGCTGCAGTAGCACATTTTCTTCACAGCATCTCTTCAGCCATTTTTTACCTAGGTTGGCAATAAAAGCTTCTGCTTTTGTGAATTCAACCCGCATAGATGGTGTGAGCCCTCAGTTGGCTCATGGCTCTGATTTGGTCAGCTGTTTTCAAAAAATGCTAATGGCTATTGACTAAAGATTTGCAAACATTAATTAAGATAGCAGTTATTTGGAGATACCTGCTTTGTAATAAAAAGCACCTCAGAAACATAGACGGTCAGACAAATTGTCTTAGACATAATTTGTAGCCAAGTGATACATTCCACCAACGCAGCACAAAATGCTGCAGCGCAAAAGATAAGCAATGGAGAGTGGCTTGTAAAATCCATGCAGATACAGACACCGGCTGTTCTGAAGGGGCCAACACTGAAGGGGCTATTACTACAAGGCTCTTAGTACTCACAGCTTTCTTGACAAAGTATCAGCCCATTCAGTCCTGATACTGCTTGAAAGTCTGTACTTCTTTCCTCTACAGTTTTAATTTTTTATTACTTTCTAATCATGATGATTGCAAAAATAAGCTTGAAAATTTAGGGAGCTAAACTTCAAAAATCCAGAGCCCAAAAACTAATGTGTCATTTTAAGAGATATTTTCATTTTCATTTTCATGCCAGTTTCATGATTTTTGAACACTTAACATTGGCAAGACAGACTGTATAACCTTTTATTGAGAACATAGGCTTTGAATCTTGGCATCTTAAGGAATCTGGATTTTAATAAAACTTTTCTGGGGTTTTTTTAGCTACAGTAAGACATATTTTAATTCATTTGATTTTATGGCAAGCTCTTCAGGCCATATTTCTGGATGACTTTTTCTTTAAATAACTGTCCTTATTCTACAAAGTCTCCAGTTTGGCTGAATAAAATGTAAACAGGCCAGTATATGTTACTGATGGAAAATCTGGATGATGTTACGAATGTCTAAAGGCCTCTACAACGTTTCAGAAATACACAGGGTAATTTTTGAAACTTTCTGGAATTACTCCACTAATAGGTTTGTTCCCACAGGAAATGGCTATTCTATTCCCAGCAATAAACATCCGGCATCCTCCAAATCACGCTAAGCTGATGAATTGAGAATATCGCTTTCCTCTCATCCTCACACAATGTTTCATGCGCTCATATGCACAGATACATGCACACACACACCCCGTGATCCAAACACAGAAAGTTTTGCCAAACACACCGTCAGGATCTTTTTCTCTCCTCACTAATTCCTCTACCATCTCAAGAGCTGCGTGTCCTGTGTTGCACAGAAGGTCATATTCATGCAATATAACAACCATCCCTCTGCTGAGTCTGCAAAGTAGATCTCAGCCAACCAAATGGTTTTATCAGCTGCCCCAAGCAGACTGGTAATTTTTGCTAAAAACTGAGCCATGCTTTCATTACAAGCACACTCTAAAAACTAAACTCCTTTTGAGCTACTGTCTAGTGTTAGTGGTCTAAACATAAAGAGTTTAAAGGTTAAAGAGGGCAATTGATTCAAGGCTCACTTAATATCATTCTACTAGAAAAAGCATGGAGCAGGTTGTCTGTCTGAGCAACCTTCCCTGAAAATGAAAAGGGCTGGCCTTCTGGAGTACTAGCCTGTCCCATGCACTGAGCTTCCTTTGAATTGGGACTGTGAAAGGGCAAATCCAAAAGGTGTATGTCTGACATCAGTAGGGAAACTTCATATCCCAGCAAAATCAGAGTTTGGCATGCAATGATCTGTTGCAGCAGTGGCATTAAGCTGTTACACTGCTGAAGCTAAAGTAATGATCTAAAGTTTAAATGCACATAATTTATGTTGGCCTGTTTAAGCATTTCTGATCTTGAAGTTATTCACTCGTTTACATTCATGTGTTCATATGTTCATGTTCATGTTTAAGGTGATTCTTGCTGTCCTCTGGAATCTCCCTGGCTTGTCCACATCCTGATTCTTCAAAGACCAGTCTCAGGTCTTGCAGGGGAGGCTTACAGATGCAGGACAGCACAGGATGTGCCTTTTCTGTTGCTCTATTGTTTCCCACCATTTGTGATCTGTAACGACTCAGATGTCCTCTCCTAGAGTCATTCAGCTCTGTGTATCTAGTTGATTCATTCTGTTTATTTATTCCCATTGCACAGCATCCTTCTCCTGTTTTTGAAAATCTCTTTTCATGAAGAGACTGCCTGCTATGTAGTCATACTCTCCGGACCATAACCAAACTTCTCAACTTCAGTTTTGCCAGTGTGTGACACAAGACATAGCAATGTGTGACAAATGACAGAAATGTGGAACACTTGTGCCCTGCTGTGTAGCATGCTGTAATTTACAGATTATAATCATTTTTAACCATAAAAACTGTTTACAAAGTGCTTTTTCGGAGACTGTGAGTCACTTTGTGTCACTCACTTGTTTATATGTGATTTGAAAAATGGGGTTTGTGGCCAAGTTATCTGATGGCTGTATCATATGATGGCTCAGGCAGAGGATCTCAGCTGGGAATCTCCACTGGTACTTGCAAGAGTGAGATGGTGGCCAAAAGACGAGATACCATGCCATTGACTTAGCTTCTGTGTGTGTCCTCTTCTGTAACTCTGCAGGTGCTCCTGCCACTCCCCACAGAAGCTGGACCAGGTGTAACCATTTGTACATGTGCTAACCATCTTCTAAAGCCTCTCCCTCATGCACTTGGGGCTAAAGCCTCAGGACTTTTCTCTTCCCCATTCAGTCCCTGCTGGCAGCATGTCACAAGGCACAGTGTTTTGGAAAGATCAGGTCCCAGCTGCAAGAAAAATGAGTGAAACAAGATTAACAGCCATGTCTGAGAAGGTCCTTGCTTGCTTATGCAGCACTGGAAGCATGTGGCATAGTCAGGGCTAAAGCTCAGTCCCCTCCTGGCACAGCACAAAACCTTAATTGTTTAACCATGTCCTCCATCTCTACTGCTTCTTCAGCAGTGGTTATCAAGGTAGCTGGTAGAAAGCAGAACAGTGACAGAAAACAAGGCTTGCGTCCTGTGGCAGGGATAGGGTCAACAAGGTGTCTCTGGCCTGGAGGGACAAGAGACCATGGGCATTGCTGGCCTGGGAGCTGTGCAATTATAAATGTGGTAGTGGCATCTGGGAGCCCCACAAAAAGGAGTCTTTCACCCTCCTCCGCCACACCAGCACAAATCCAGTGAATGTGTCACGAAGATAATAGTACCAGTTTTATAGCAGCTTTAACCTAGCTCACATTTAAATGTGCCATCTCACACCTATTCTAAAAACTTGCCACATTTAAGATTTGCAATTAAAATGAGGGAGTCTTCGTGAACATTGCTCTTCATGGGATGTTTGCTGCAGAAAAGCAGTGTCTTTTTTTGTGTAGTTTTTAGAAAGCTGTTACAACAGTGCCCTCATTCCATAAATGTGTTGATGATGAGGATAAACCAGTAGTGAGAACTGACTCAAATTTACCAGTAAGAGAAGTGTAAAAAAGCTTCTGAAGAACTGCAAAGATCTTTGCCAACTGTTTGGTTGCCTGGAAATCCCTTGACACATTTGCTCTTGTAATTCTCACTTACACCAACCTCAAGAATGAAACATCATAATAAGATCAGGCCCTGGCTAGGGAAGAATAGATAGCCTAGACTGACTCAGAAAAGTTTGGCATCTGCCTTCCAAGTTTATCATGTGGGTTGTTGTTTATCATGAGTTATAATAAATGCAGGGGTTATCCAGGAGGGGTTCTGACCTAGGCTTCACCAGAAGCAGTCTGGACACAGAAAAACATGGCTGAAAGTCCATCCCCACTCCACCTCCCCACCCCAAAGAAAGGGAGGAAAAGCATATTTTAGTCCTTTAGAAACTGAATAAACTTGCACGAAGACATCTCAAGTGTGGGGAGCTGCATCTGCTTCCACATAATCTCTGCAGGAAAAAGTAAAAAACTCTAATAAAAAAACAGGTTCTGAAAAAACTGCTCCCTTCTGCAGTTACCACAAGAACTACACAGCAACAGCCACTATAGATTGCTTCACATTCATTAGTTATTATAGATATTTTAATGAAGTGCTTAAAGATGTAGGAAAGCATAACATGCCATGACCACACTACTCAAGATTTTTTTATAAGCATTGGCAATTAATGAGGAACATTAAATTAGAAAGCTTTTGCAGTTTGCTGGCAAAGTTATTTGCAAACATATTGCATAATAACTGTTCTCAGGACAATGTTCTGTCATGAAAATGCTGTCACACAGGCAAATATTTGATACCTTTTCAGAGCCTGATAATTTTCAGGACATAACTACTTATTTTGCAGTAAGGGGACAAGCAATAAAATGAGACATTCTCATTAGTGTTCGGTGCTGCAATATCTTTAAGACCATTTATTATTTCAGGGGAAAAGCTTTCCTAGGTCAGGTATGCTCATTGATTTTTTTGCTCTTGCCTTCACCATATTTGTTTGTTACATGCTTGTATGAAAGTGTAAGTAATAGAGTCCTAGAAGATTATCCGATGAGTTTCAATGCTTTGTAGCACAAGTCTTCCTAGAAATAAGCTGGTCTCACCTCAGAGCTAGATATCACATTGAAAAAAAAAAAAAAAAAAAAAAGTGTAGTAACGCACAAAACCTTGCAGCTTCTGTAATTAGCTGCACCTTTTTCTAAGGCAGCATGTCTTCCCTCCTCTGTACACAGTCAGTGTACACTCAGGAGTCCTCCAGTCAAGAGACTACACAGTGCTGGACCCACACTGACCACAGTGGGGTGGAGGAGCTGGAGAGGCTTTTTCCATCCGCTCACATTGTCCATGTGCACGTGGGTGGTGAAGCCACTCACCCAGTGAAGTCTCACCAGGAGAGTGTCGATCACAACTTTGATATTTTGCAGGTAACAGTAACAGTTGCAGACACACAGGGGTTGGAATTTCACAAATTCATAACTACGCCTTCACACAGGATTGCTTCCAAGTCCTCTTGCCAGCATAGCTTTAGCAAGGCCTGAGCTTTTATGGGACATAGTGGCTACTATTACAAAGAAAGAGACTGTCTGAGGTACCTTTCAGGGCATGCAAGTCAGGGTTATACCAGCTTCTCAGGAACAGGACCCACACCTGCATTAGTTCCTGTGGGTAACATCATCCACAGCAAGGGAGCTTGGACCTGAGCCTGGCAAAATGATGGAGGATGATGCCAGATGGGTTGTCAATGTTTCAGGTTTCGCCTTCCTGCTTCTGTCATGCAGCAAGGATATTCCGTTCCCCTACACATACTGATGTTGCTCTGCCAGCTTAACGCAATGTAATTGGGTGAAGGCAGTGCACATAGACAGTGGAGTACTGGGCTGATGAAACAGTTTTCTATTTGCTGGAAAGAAGTAAGGAGTGTGTCTATTTTTGGAGGTGCATAGGCCCTTCAAGGAAAACCATTACTTTCTTCTTTTCAACACAAGCCAGATAATACTGGCCACTACTAAGCATCTTTTGGTCCTTGAGGCCATCTCTGATCACCTCCTATTAAAGTCCATCTGAAGGCAGGATGTGAGGGAGTTCCACTAACAGGGAAATTTTCTAATTACTGTGGAAATGCTGCCTTCCTCCTTGTGTCCCTTTGTGTTCCCTCACCAGTACAGCCTGCTACTGTGAGTCATCTGCCTGGGCCTTAATGAAGTTAGTCTGCAGTGTCAAAAGCAATTAAAGTGCTTTTGCAGAGCAGCTCCACACAGTTGCCTTTAGCTTGTCCTCTGAGAAGTCCTGTGCTGCATCTGCAAAGACTCCTTTGCAATCGTTGGGGAATAGTGGTGCTGGTTTTACACACGAGAAGAATAAACCAGGATTGCTTCTTGTCCTCAGTGTGGCATCACTCAGCAGGCTAGGCTGCCCCAGGTTCAAGCATGTGGCTCCTGGAGACATGTGGTGGGGAATGAAACTTGGAGGAGGACTGAGAAAGCAGGTTGTTAGTGGCCAGGTTCCCTGGTCCTGGGTAGAAATAGGCTTTCTGTGTTCCTGCAGCTCCCACAGACTCACCCTCTGAAGGAGGTAGTCTTCACACCTCCGCTCCCAGAGGGCACAGGCAGTCACTGTGAATATAAACCATAAGAAGACATGGATGTGGTCTTGGGTTGCTTAGGACTCTGTCTGAGGTGTTTCATCTGGGCACCAGAAGGAAACCCAGTCCTTTCCACTCCTTCCCTGCACTGAGCACCAACAGTTCAACAGTGAATATAATCCCTCGCAGTACCAGCCTTCCCTTGTTCCAAAGGCTGCTACCCCAAGCTGAAGGTTTATAGAAAGACATTTCTGCAGAAATGCTGCAGTTACAAGTCAATACTTCCTGAAAACCTTTTCACTGCAAAGAATATCCCACCTCAGCTCTCACTCATGCTGATCTGCACTCTCTGGGATTTCACTGATCAGATGACATTGACAGTTTGCTTTGTAGCTGTGGCAGCAGCAGAGATCTGGCACCCTCTCCTCCTGCTCGTGCCTCCCCAGCACGTTTGCCTAACCCCACACTGGAATGGATGGAATCTCAGTTTCGTTGTTCTCCATGGTTTGAGTTTTAGTTGTTAAGCTTCATTCTTGATTATCTCATTCAAGGAAAGCAATATAGATATATATTTTTCATCTTTTTCCCCCCTCATCTCAAGGCTTGTGGTTTTACGCAGACCACGCTGTGTAACGTTGCCTGGCAGTGGATGGAAACAGGACCCACAAGCAAAGATGGTGTGTGTGGTCTCAGGAGGTGATGTGAATACTTGGGAAATGTCCTGGACCTAAACCATGCAGCAAAGGAGGTCATTTTAGAAATAAGCAGCCTGCTCTGCCTCTAACATGCAGTGTGGCAGGAACTGCTCCCGGACTGTTCCGCAGTGCATTTCATTCCATTACACGGCTGGGACGATGGTGTGAGTGAGTTAACCAAGCCGCAGTAATTCAGAAGGAATCAGGTCCTGTTTCATTGCTTCAGCACAGTGCTGAGCTGGTAGTTGCCTCCTGTGAGCTTTTCAAGCTGCTACCCCTGGGCATCAGCGCTGATAGTATCACCAGTAGTAAGGGCATCACCCAGCTCTGTACTGGGCATATGAGCCTTGGAACTGGTCTGGGTACCAGTGTATGAACCCTTGTGCCACAATTTGTTCCTCATCGTATCCCTCCACTCCTCCTTTCTCTTACCACACATATGTGCCTGCCCTGTGAGGGTGCAGGCAGCAGGGGCCCTTTATAGGCAGTGGAGCAAGAGCATAGGAGGTGCCACAGTGGGCAGCTCCACATCCCTAAAGAAATGTAGCAGTGGCAGGGCTAAGCACCAAACCAGAGCAGCAATGCCATCCCACCCTGCCTCTGTCAGCTTCGAGGTGCAGAGTGGAGCCCAAGCAGTGAGTTGCAATGCTTTAGGCTGCTCTGCCAGGGACTGTTCCTGATCCCTACTGCCCATCAGATCTGTCATGGAGAGCCTCAGAGCCTTTGCTGCAAAGTGCAAAATTTTAGGAAGGGGTTAGTATTCTTCACCACAGCTGGCACAGGCTTCTTTTGTAGAAATCAAGGAGGAGAAGCAAGCAGCAAAGGTGCCATAATTAAGCAAACACACAAACAAACCATAATGCCACACAGACAAACACAGATTTGCTTGCACTTCCCTCTGTTGGGCAGTGTATGTAGCACTGTGCTTTGAAAAATAGTGATTTAATGTACAATGTGAAGGAAGAAATGTTGCATGAACATTAGAAAACCCAGCAAGTCAAAAACAGCTTAGTCATGAGTGAAATAGCCTTTGTAACACCCTATCAGCTGTCTGATGTCCTCTTCCCAGTGTACAATCCTGCTGCTTCTACAGCACTGCTTTTGGGGTTATCTTTGTTTTTAGGGTGTTGGGTTTTGGGATGAAAACTGATCCATGGTAGAAATATCTACCCTAGACGTGAGGAATGCCACGTGGAAATTTCCAAAGACAGCTGTCTGAAGCGGGGGGAGGGCGGGGGGATGCGGGCAAGGGGGGAGCAGCAGGTGGTGCCCTCTGGGTGCACACAACTCCTATTGTGAGATCTTCAAAATAAGATGAGAGAAAAATGTCCATTTCTACATAGCCTACAATAGCAAGCAAATAGGCAGGCAGTATACTGCCACCACAGCCAGTTTGCTTTTTGTCAGGAGCACCTCCAGGCTGTAATTTGTAAGACATCTCTCAGCACATCAGTTTCTGATAGCTCACCATGCAGCAGAAGCAGAGAAGCTGGCTTCTCAGGAGGTGGTAGAGTGGAGCAATCTCGTTTGAATGCTTTGAGCATTGTGGTGTAACTTTCCTCTGCCCATGGGTTACAGAGATTGTTCTAATACCCCCATTTTCCATTCCCCTTCAGCCATTAGATACCTCTGATCACTTACTGAGTGCAGGACACTGCTGCATGTGCTCCCTGAAGGCCTTCACTTCTCCATTACTGGAGCTCTTGCATGTTTCTTGCAGGCCAAGAATGGGAAGATTACTGGCCATTTTTTAGGTGACACAACATGTGAATTAGCCTTGGAAAACTGCTACCCTGTCCACAAGTTTTCAGAGTGTTAGTACAGAGTCAAAAAAGAGGTTGTAAATTAGCTTGAGAAGAGCATGATTTAGTGATCAAATATTCATTGAAATTCAGAAATAAAATACTGGAGAGAATCCCCAACTGTTGCATATTTTCAGTTCTCTACCAGTATAGCAAGAACGACTTTTTGTTGCTGCAGTCTGCATATCCCTGAATCACAGGGAGGGTGCAGTCTTGTACATTTTGAGGACAGAGCTGGAGCAGGTGAGAAAGTTACTACCCCTGACTGTTCCTTACTCCCAGTCTTCTGGACTCACAGCTGTGCCACACTTTTGAGGGTACAGTGCTAATTTGGAGTAACTATCTAGATCAGTGTCAAAATACCTTTGTTCCTATGAAGTCATATTCGTAGTCCTGCTGACTCCATACTGACACAAGGGGAAATAAGGGGATTCTTAAGTGAGAGGAAATAAGGGAATTCTCTTAGATAGTAGTTTTAGAGAGTTTGGAATGAAAAATAGTTCTGATTTAGAGGCTATGTATAAGGCTGTTAAAATAATAGCTCTGTGTAGCTGAACATTTCTGGGAAGCAGCCACGTAGAGTACTATTTTCTGCAGTTGTTTGGAATGCCTGAGTTTCCCGGATTTTGTTTGGAAGTGCAACACTATCCATTTTTATATTGGCTCAGTGATCTTTTCATTGCTTTCTGGTGTCTCAGACCATTTGAGGTATGTCTTTGGATATGACATGCCATAAAACAAAGCAGAATAAAATTTTATTGTGCCTGTGCCTGTCTGTCAGCACTTTGAGCACTGGGTGCTGCTAAGGCTTTTAGCAGAGCCCCTTCACTTAGCAGATTGTGTGCTGCTTCTATCATCCCTGGCTCTAGCAATGCATGTGAGGGCTGTGTCACTCTTGTTAACCCCTCATGTTCCATGATCTCATTTTGACTTAGCATACCAGGAAGCACATACACTTGCAAAGTCATTATGGCAATAAAATAGTGTCAATGTTTCAGGTTTTTGTATTGCTAAGTATCGTAGCACAGAAGGATGCTCTCTTCAGGTTATGCTTCAAACCCTGCTCATCTCAATATACAGGCCAGCAATGCAAACAAGATTCTTCTCTGGCAAAAAAAAAAAAAAAAAAAAAAAAAAACACCAACACCGAAGAAAATTGGCTATCACTTTTAGCAGTACCCCCAGGATGATAAGACATTGGTGTTGATATGATGTGATCATAGAATCATCAGTGGATTTGCTTGTTGTGAAAAGCCACAGAGGCAGGAGGGAAAAACTCCTCTGGATGACTCATTGTCTGTGTGTGGAAATGGAATCTCATAAGCAACTTCATGAACTGTCTCCCAGTTTCCAAAAGAAGGGGAAAGTTTGGGGGAGGGATGGTGAAGACATGAAGAGGGAGGGAGAATGACAGGCCTGGGATGAGGCTTGAACACTGCGCTCATAGATATCCTGTCATTGCCTAGAGGCTAAAAATAGGCTCCTGCTAGTGTATACATAATGGATATTCAGTCTGTCTCCAAACTAGGTGTGTGCAGGTTTTACAGATGCCTGTTTTCTTCCCAGGAGGACAGAAGCAGGCTGCAGCCCTGCTCTCGCCCTGACACAGAGGCACACAAACTCATGTCTCTCATTTACACTCATTTAGACTTTCGTTCAGACTAGGGATGAAGCAAAATCTGTGTGCTCAATCTAAATAAAGGGCACTGGCTCCCACTTCCACCAGGAAGAATGGGACCCATGTGCGGGGCCACCTGAGGCAGAGCTGCTCGGGCAGCTCATCCCCAGGGATTTACAGGGGCGGGTTTCCAGCTGGTGTTGCTCTGAGTAGGTCTTGTAGCCAGTGGAGCTGCAGGGGTTTACAGTTCATGAAGCTGAGACTCCCAAGCCTGCAAGCATCTGGTGCTGACTCACTTCTGGGTGCAGCAGCTGGGTGCAGGTACCATGTGAGAAGGCACTGACATCTCATGCTTTCTGCAGCAAATTACCGGTAAAAATGGGAGCATGGCAGGACCTGCTCCTCACACTGAAGGGAAGGCTTGCCCTGCCAGGAGCCTGGTGCAGAAGCCATTGGGGGTTTGTACAGAAGCTGTGAGGCTGTGGATTTTTAAAAAATTTTGTTTTCTGTTCTTTGGTGAAAAAGAGATTTCTTCATCCAAATCCCCTTCTTCTCACTGCCGACCCTGACCACCAATAAATGCAAAAAGCAGCTTTAGTCACAGAACATTGCTTCTGTCACGTTACTAGCAATAATGTATTGCTCTGTACAGACTGCAGCCTGCCTGTGCTGCCAAAGCCCTGCCTACATGAGCTCTCCCCACTGTCAGATGTCTCAGCTTCCACATGTGCTCAGTGAGAAGCAAGATTTATTGCAGTGATAAGTGGTCTCTGAAGTGCAGTCCTGCTGCTCAGTAATTGAAGCCAAGAGCCAGGCTGTTCCCAGGCCTCGTGTGACTCTCAGCATGGCCAGCACTGCCCATTCCCTGTAGCGTCCCTGGCTGTGCTTCTTTGCCATACCCAGTGGCAGTGCCTCCCTGAGAGCTCTGCCCTCTTCTGTCTCCAGCCCTGTGGTTTAGCTCCACACAGCCAAGGGTAAGCAGTTTTCTTTTCAGGTGTATGCGTAGGTTCCTCTTCCCACCAACATAAGTGCTAGTCAAGGAAAAGGAAGATCCTTGTCTTGATTCTCGTGTTGTCAGTGGACATCGGTCATGAGCATCTTCCTCAGAGGTGAAACGTTACAAAGTAGAGTGTGCTTGGTATGGGCAGCTGCTTCTGACAGAGTGGCCAGGCAAAGCTGCCTCTCCTAGGTGGACATTCGCTTGGGGTTTTCAGGACAGCTGCCCAGAAAAAAATCACATTAGGAGGGGAGGGTGGTCACAGCTGGGTAAGAGGCAGCGCAGGCTGAAGGGAAGGTCCGCATGCCGTGGTTGGTTTTGTTCTTGTTTGCTCAATTTGCTTGTTATTCAAGGACTTTCTTTGACACATCCTTTATGACCTGTGCCTCACTGCTCAGGCCCCAGCAAGCAGATACACTGAGCCTTCTGCAAGGATCCCGCAGGGACCGAGCTGTTTCTGCATGGAAGCGTTTAGGGAAAGCATCAGGAAATGAGAAGAGGTCAGGCTGCAAGAACTGGAGAATATGGCTTGAGTTACTTCACAGCTGAAACATGCTCACTAAGGGCAATTAGGTCATTTTCCTGAGCACTCTGCCTGCCTGTATTTACAGCCCGACACAAGCTGTGTAATACATGGAGGGACAGTGTAGCAGGCACTGCACAGGAAAGTGAAGAACTGTACCAGGGAAGCTGGGGGTGACCCAGCAGATCCCCACTGCCCTGGTGAGCCAGGGAAAAATGTCAGTGATGTACAATCACATTGCTGAGCCTGGATGGGTTCCAGCCCCAGGGGCCTCAGCTGGATTTTAAGGCTTGTCATATCAGACTCACTGGGAAAACCATTCGCATGGATGAGGCTCCTTACCCCTGTGACTACCCCAGGGCTGTGAGACGTGCAAAAAAGTTAGCCTGGGCAATGCCTGAAGACACTGTGTTTGTGGTTCCTCTCATTCCAGCAGACAGAAGGAGGCCAGAAAGTGAAAACAGGGCATGTTTTCCCAGGGTGTCCTGTTTCTACCAACTGCTGTGACCCTTGGCAGTAGCGGAGGAAAAGAAGAGAGACTGCATGCAAAGAACTTGAAGAATGAAGCAGAGCTGTTAGCATTACTGAACTGAGATCTTTCATACCTACATACATCTTGGAAGCTATTAATTAGCATCCAGGTTGTGGGGAGTAGGCTGATCCCGACTCTGAATAAGTGCCTCTAAATAAAGAGGACTGAGTTGTCTGTGGGCTGGAGGGAAACAAGGTGCATACGAGACGGGCCAGTAGTTCACAAATTTCTGATTGAATGTGCCGAGCATGTTGAGCATTGGCAGCAGAATTCCTTGGCTTACGAACAGTGATATACGGGAGGCAACAGTAAAGTCTTCAGAAATATTCTTGGTTAAGATGCAGCACGTATAAATTAGGACAGATGGCAAATGGTCCAAACAATGTTGGAGGAAACAGCAAAGTCCATGAGTTTAGCAAGCTTAGAGACTTACATGATACTGTGTTCAAGCAGAATCATAGAATCACAGAGTGTTTAAGGTTGGAAAGGACCTCAAAGATCATCAAGTGCCAACCTCCCTGCCATGGGCAGGGACAACTTCCACTAGACCAGGTTGCTCAAAGCCTCATCCAGCCTGGCCTTGAACACCTCCAGGGATGGGGCATCCACAGCTTCTCTGGGCAACCTGTTCCAGTGCCTCACCACTCTCACAGTGAAAAATTTCTTCCTAATATCTGATCTAAATCTGCCTTCTTTCAGCTTATAACCATTACCATTTGTCTTGTCGCTACACTCACTGATAAAGAGTGTTTCTCCATCCCTCCT
>NW_010117619.1:0-334 GCF_000699245.1 Pterocles gutturalis
GCTCCTGGCAAAAAAGGCCGGGGGTGGAGGGAGGGGGGGAAAAGGACGCACGACCCCCTCTCTTCGACAACCCCAAAACTATAGCTTCATTTCTTTAGCTTTCGCTTTAATAAAATAATGATTCGTTGGGAAAATGGGGTATAAATCTTCATTTTGGAGGCAATTAAAGTGTTGATTTCATTCGTGCCCCCGAGCGATTCTTGTAATTTGCTCAAATAGCTTTATGTACCCAGCACTCCAGAGCTTTTAGAAACCCATTTTCTAGTTAGACTTGTTGGATTACAATTTTTATTCAACAGCAGCGAGCCGAGCTTTTCTCAGCTAGACCCCTCGC
>NW_010117619.1:395-4909 GCF_000699245.1 Pterocles gutturalis
CCCTCCGCCCGCCCCGCGAAGCTTTTCCCCTCAGCAGCAAAACTTGGTGGAAGGGGGAGAAACCCATATACGTGCACATAAACCCCTTTTTAAAAAGTTCATGCCTCCCTTCAAGCCTGCCCCTCCCTGACACGGCACTACCAGCAGCCCGATAGCCTTTGGCAGATAGGAGAAAATATTTAAGATACTGCCCACGCTGCAATGCATCGCACCTTTATGTCGGTAATCTATAAAATAACTCCTGGCTGACAGTGCTAGTGATAATGGCAAAGCGGCTGAGGAAACTCCTGTCTGCTCGACTGCGCCTTGCTTGAACAAAAGGAAACCTCCAGAGTCGGGAGCTGATTACTCCTAAGACTGTATTTACGAAGCTGATCATAAAGAAGAAATAACTTGGGGGTTTTTAGTCGGGGATTTTGTGTGTGTGTGTCCAGGGTCTCCTCTCCCGCTCCCAAAGTGCTGCTACCCCTCGGTTAAGAGAAAGAAAACCAACCAGGAAAACCCCGCAGTTCTACCCAACTCGAGGGAAGAAAAAAAAAAAAAAAAAAAAAGAAAAGAAAAAAAAAAGAAAAAGAAAAAAACAACAACAACCAAAAAACCGCCAAATCTCAGCCACTTCCATCAACTAGGAGCTTAATTTAGCTGTAGGCACCTCCTGAATTAGCCCCAAACTCTCCCATTTAAAGGCAAGAATCCCAGCCTAAACCCCGCGGAAGGGACAGACACAGGAGGAGGGGAGGGGAGAGGGGAAAGCCAGCTTTCCCAAGTCATCTCTATTTCCCACATCGCCTACAGCCGGCATTAAAGGTTTGAACCATCCCAGACATAACCTGGACACCATCAAAGCCACGTAAAGGCTTTGCTGGCTCGGTTCTGGGATTTGGATAATTTTTATTTTTTAAAGAGAGGGGTTGAAAACTTGAAAGATCAAGGCAAAGAATTTAAAACCTGGGTCCCGTTTTATTTTCTCTCCCCTTTTTTTCCCTCTATTAAGTAAAATAAAATGGGCGCGTTTGCAGCAGGCAGGCGTGCACAAAGCAATGTTCACTGAAGTCTAAAAGCGTTCGGCCAAGGAAAACTGACAAGACGGACTAATGAACCGTAGAGACGGGAAGAAAATAGCCAGTATTTGCTAGATTTCAAACCCTCTCTGTCTTCCCCAGACCACCTATCTTGGATTTTATTATTATTTTGGTAAACGGCTCCAGCCCTTCCTTTTCTAAGCCACCAAGAAGCCAGTGATTCACGGGATACCACTTCTATTATTGTAAAGGGTAAATAAAATAAAGACAAAAATTAAAAGCGACAAGAAACAGGTCGAGTTTGCAGGCGATGCTTTTACAAGCTCATCTCGCCAGGTCGAATTCGGGAGCAAGCCTTAATGAAGCAATAATAGCCACATTATTCAAAAATTTTCATTTCGATGGAAATTTATCTAAAAGGGACTTAATCATATGCAAATAATAAAAGGAGGCGTAGTGACCCAGCGAGCGATCTGCATACAAATTTCAGCATGTGCAGCATTGGTGAGATCATACCTGATCTGTTAGATTTGCTGATCTTGTTATGTCTTCACTGTCCGATTTTGATCCGCCCTCTCTATCGTCTATGACCAAATCGATAGGCATTTTTCCTTTCAAACAGCTAATATACCGGTGGCAGAAATTGTCACATAATTCGTGTACCTACATTATGACAGAGGGTTAAAAAAAAAAAAAAAAGAGGAAAAAGAAAAAAGAAGAGGGGGGAAAAAAAAGGAAGAAAATATAATCAGGAATACATAAGTAAAATTGACAAGTGCAACCAGTCTCCCCCTTCACCCCTGTGACATCAAAAGTCCTAAATAGGGGAAACACACTGCAATTATCCCCCTGAGACCTCTAGACGCATCCAGAATTAGGAATAACTTTCTTTTCTCGCAAAATAGAGATATCCCAGAAAATTGACAGTGACAAGATGATTCACAGGCTACAACATATTCAACACCCGTGCTAAATTCATCTGCTCCCGGAGCTGTGGCCATTACAGAGGTGACCTGCATGGGTGACATTTAAGGTAAACTATTTAATTTCATCCAGTTATTTCATCATAAACCCTTTCCAAAGGGGTATGAGGACAGAAAAAAGGATTTAAAAAAAAAAATCCCGATGCACTGCGCTGAAATACATTATTGGCATCTGTGCCCTGAAATCCCCAGTCGCTCTGTTAGACTCATACCTGAGCCGCCTTTATTAATGGGCAGATTTTAACACATTTTGGGTAGAGCGAGAACAACCTGCCAGTTATGGTTAGATAAAGTGGCTGAGGTTCCCAAGAAACTTTTCAACTATTTAAAAACCTCTCAAAATGTTTATTTTTAGGAGAAAGAGAATTCTCTTCTAGGCCAGCTATCAATGACACGTAAAAAATTCTCAGGAAACCAGAGCGCACTTCCAATTTCATGTGAGCTCGGATGACACCGCCTTCTTAGAAATTAGCATTCTCCCTCCTAAAATTTCTAAAATAGCCAGCAAAAGAACCTGCATTTAGGCTGCAATCTCTTTCTTCTGCTCGGAGGTGTACAATATTCCCAGGAACAAGAGACAGACACAACTATCAACTCTGCTTTGTCTCTGCAAAATGTTACAGGACAATCCGTGCCCTGAGCCTGACCTGCAGATGGCTCTTAAAAAAAAAAAAAAATTCCCCATCCCAGCTAACTGCAACCAAAGTCTCTTCCCCACAACCACCAAGATAAAATAATTTATTTATTTTTTCTTTCTTTTTTTTTTTTTTTTAAATAATCAGGATTTCAGGGGTTTGTCTGAACCAACCATTTCGAGTCTCATCTGCGGCACCACAGAACTGCAACTATTTATACAAAGCCAGCAAGTATTACAATGAACACAAGGCCTGGGCGTTTGAGAGCCCGGTTTTAGAGGCTGAAATTGTAATTAAACTGCGAAGAGAAATGGACGCCAAGATTGGTCTTGACACTAATTACCAGAAAGAAAGACATTTATGCAAATTTACCAGCAGCCTGAACTTCAGCAATACTGAAACGGAGGAGGAAGAAAGAGAGAGAGAGAGACAAAAATTACCTTCTCTAATTCCAACAGATGAAACCTTAATACTTGTATGGCTTGAATCATCTGCAAAGATACAAACAACACTATTATTTATCTCATTCCTGGATTTGGGGATATTTCCCACAGCCACCCCTGTTGCACTTAGTAGCTTGACTTTTCTCTAGTAGTAAATAAAAAGTTGTTTTGATTTATGGCAATAACACTAAAACTTAATAGCGGTGGCTTTGTGCGCTGTTTAACGAGAAGCGATCTAGAGTTAACAAAAAAAAAATCCCTTCTGCAACGAAGCAACTAAATTATATGGATCATAAACATTTGTTTTTAAAAAAACCAACCCTCTAAACACCATCGCTGGCTCCTCACTTTGCAAAGCGGGAGCAAGACTTATACACCAGAGGCAAAATATTTGCTTATCCTTAAGGGGGAAAAAAAAAAAAAAAAGAGAGAGAGAGAAAAGACCACTTTTAGTGCATTAGCAAATGGTGCATCCCCAGCCACAGCAAACCTCTGTGTTTCCCATCGAGCTGCTTAAAAGGTGAGCGCAGGGGCTGGCTACAGCGTGAATAAATCCATGCTCTCCTTAGGCAGGCAAGCTCACCATCAAGCCCGCAAGCTCCCCTTTGGATGGGGCTTTATGTATATCCTTATGGGGTTTTTTTTGTTTTCTTCCACACAATTACCACACTGCATTTAGTTATAATGATAAAAATCACCATAATATTAATAATTAAAAAAAAATCCACGTGAGAAATTTTCAAATTAGCATCACCAAACCACCTCTCCAGAAGACATAGAAGTTTAAAAAAAAAATAAAATAAATGGGAAGGTGGTGAGCAGCAGGGTCAGGTGGGGGGATAGGAAGAAGTATTGTTAACTCTTACCAAGTTATCCAGTTCAGGATTAGAGGAAAAGAGGGGTTTCTCTGCTCGGATCTAAATATAAGAAAGGGGAGGAAAGGGGGGGAAAAATAATAATAAAAAAGATTTGAAATATGGAAGCAGAAAAAGCAGACGTTATTATTTCTTGCTTCATTACACTGTCGGGTCCATTATGTAACCTTTCGTGCAAAGCCCTGACTGCTGGATTTAGTACATCAGCCAAACACTTGAACAAGTGAATCAAATACACCGAAAAATACCTACGGAGCTTCCCCGGCAAAGCCCCAGCCCGGCTTCGGGAGCCGCGCAGTGAAACTCCCGCCAGGGCACAGACCACTCCGATTACTTTTTTTCAAGTTTTTTTGGGTTTTTTCCCTTTGGGGGTTTTTTTTTTTTTGGGTTTGGTTTTTTTTTTTTTTGGTTTTGGTTTTTTGTTTTTTTTTTTTTTTTTTTTTTTTTTTTTCCCTCTTGCAGTAAGAGAGGGGGGAGGGGGAAACGCGCATCTTTATCTCAACAGAGACTTGTTTTTCTCGTTAGGATTTTTTTTTTTTTCCTCTTTTTTTTTTTT
>NW_010117620.1:0-1577 GCF_000699245.1 Pterocles gutturalis
ATAAATAAATAAATATAATAATAATTTTTTTTAAAAGTGTAGTGTGTGTTCATTCTTTCCTTTTAAACCAGAGGAGAGGTGGTTTTCTCTCCTGTCTCTGCAATAGCTCAGAGATGGGAGAACCCACCCCATCTGAAGTCCATTTTCTGCCTCTCATCTTCATATCCCTGAAAAAGTGCCTTATCTACCATGTAAACTCTTAATCAGAATGTTTTCCTCTCATCTTTTTGAAGCAGTTCCATCACCCATCATGAAATTCATCAAACCAGAGAGTAAGTAAGAGGTAAAGTATGACGAAGGAAGAAAAGAGGAGGAAAGAGACTGTCAAAAGAAGCTTACCCATTAGGATGTTGTCTGGAAAGGATCCTGGATCTGTCCCTCCTGTAAAGACAGCTTATTTCGTTCACATGAGACGGTTTTGGGGTTACTGTAACATAAGCATGAAATTGGCTCCAAGCTCCTCACCACTGTAAAAGCCAAGGAACTCGTGGGCAAAAATGAAAGAAAAATATTAGTCCCAACAGGAAAATAAAAGAAAAAGTAGTTACCATTACAAAACTCAGATGCCTTCAGCTTCAGCTCAAACATTGTCATCAATTTTAGGACCATCCATCTGGATTTAAGCACAAAACATAAATCGATTATGAGAGAGCTGTAAACACAAATGCAGACAGACACTGGTGGGCCACAAAAAGTTCCCATCACATCCTCACATTCTATTTTTTCACTTTATTTTGGTTTGTCGATTAGGTCTTTTTGGATAGCTGCAATGGAGAGACTAAAATTGCGAAAGAGAAAGGGAAGGAGAGGGAAGAAGCAGCAAGCTGATAAATGCCTTTTTTTGGAAGACAAGAAATGTTTACTTGGAACTCTTATAGTAGGAAGCAATGCAATGGATTGCAGATTACTGGGAAGGGAAATGGAGAAAGTAGTTCGGAGAGAATAAAGGCAAAGGGTTTGTAAACACTTCAAGTGCATCCCCATATTGTGACCGTGTCCCTTGGCAGTCTCCACTTCTATGGGCTGAACACCCTTGGTTTCTTCATGGCTCATGTTTCCCCACTGTTGTCCTTGCTCCTAGCCTCTGGACTTTCTCCAAAGGCCCTCAGTTATGTAGTGCCTGAAATGAAATAAAGGATGACAGCAGAAGCTTCACTAATGCTGAGTGAAAAGATGGCTTCATGGGCGGGATCCTAGATATTTAAATCATTGGGTCACTCTCTGAAACTGAGTCTCCAAATATTTATGGTTCACTTGTTACAATTCATGACAGCAAATTCAAAAGCTGAAAATAGAAAGCATTTATATGCTCGTGTATGTTCTCTCTGATATGCAACATACAGCTGTTCTGTTTTATGTCTGAAATAAGAGCAGAAATCATAAGAGAACTACTCCCAGCAAGCATAATGAATTCCCTGACACAGTGGGTTTTTTTCCCTGACAAATAGGAATTTACTAAAAGATTGCTTATCAGCAAGTGTAAAAAAAAAAAAAAAAAAAAAAAAAAAAAAAAAAAAGGTGTAATTAATCTTAGCAACACAAAAAATCAGCATAGAATCATAGAATCATAGAATGGT
>NW_010117621.1:0-226 GCF_000699245.1 Pterocles gutturalis
ATATATATATAAAATTCTGCAAATATTAAAAAAAAAAAAAGTCACCAGTAGAGTTGGTCCCAGCATGGAGTATAATTGTAGCAAAATGCTGCTGAGTAAAACAAAACCGGAGGAGCTCTCTCTGGCTGGGGCAACAGTCTTCGTCGTGAACCATCTGGTGCGTATTAAAAAGCGGTGCTGTAAATATTGCGGGAAAGTCATGCCTTATCAGCTCCTATAGGCTCCC
>NW_010117621.1:363-574 GCF_000699245.1 Pterocles gutturalis
GAAAGGAGGGGAGTGGAGAGAGAGGGAAGGCCCCTCTCCCAGTCCCGCTTGCTCTGACGACGATAGGGTATGCAACTGCTGACGTCACTTCACATCAGGGCTGGGGAGCAAACGTGACCCAGGCAGGAGCTCATCTGTTTCTCATCACTTGGGAAGTTTCTCTCGCTCCCCTCCCTCCCTCCTTCCCTCTCCCTTTCTACTTATTTTTTTT
>NW_010117621.1:782-2155 GCF_000699245.1 Pterocles gutturalis
CCCCGGGTCCCCCCATCCCATCCCATCCCCCTCCTCTCCTTATTCCCAATGCCATTGTTCGCACTCGCAAGCCAACTTTGGCAGCCGATTGTAAAGCCCCCGGCGGTCCCCTGGCTCCTGCATTGTCCTGGGGGTCACTTACTCTTTTTCTCGGAGTTGGGCTCCTGCTCCTTAATCTCTCTGCTCTTCTCTGCTCCTCAGGAGCTGACGCCTTCTCCCCACGCACCCGGAGCTGCCACAGAAGGGTCGTCTTGATAAACTTGCTGCTAATGACGGCCCAGTGCAATCAGCACAGAAATAAAAACCCTCTGCTTCTTCCCCCACCCTCTTTTTTCTTTTTATTTTTTCTTTTTTTCTTTTTTTTCTTTTTTTTTTTTTTTTCCCCCCTTTCTTTCTCCTCCAGGCTGCATTCCCCCCTGACGGCTGCCTTCTTTAATTATGGGAGATATATTTCTTCCCTGGGAGTAATTCGTGGGGATTTTTTTTAGGTGGAAAGGCGTTTCAGATGAGGTTGTTTTGTTTGGGTTTTTTGTTTTTGTTTTTGTTTTTGTTTTTGTTTTTTTTAACAGAGACCAGTGCCCTATATCCAGAGGCTTTGAGTGAAGTGTAGATTGAGACATATCGGGTTCCCCTGTAAAAGGATCATTTCTTGTGGGAGGTTGGACACGAAGTTTGGACTCGTGACTTGCATTCCTGAGAAACATGCATATTTTAAAACAACAAAGCAAGCTCGGAAGAAGGCTTAGAAGAGGGCAGAGGGAAGGGAAGGAAAAAGGAAAAAAGAAAAAACTTGGAAAGAGGTTACTAAGTGACAAACATCTGTCAACATGGACCAATTTGTACGGTTCTCTGGGAAAAAAAAAAAAAAAAAAAAAAAAAAAGTGCCTGAGTAGTTTTATTTATCATTTCAGGAAGCCGCAGCTTCTTTGATGGAAGTTTTTGCAGCTATTCAGCCACACAGAAATGCAGTTTTGGCTCAAAACTGGGAGTTTAAAGCGCTTTCCTGGCCTGTGGATTTAAGTCCCAAGTCCTTCTTTATAATCTTGCACTGA
Organism: Pterocles gutturalis; assembly: GCF_000699245.1. Taxonomy (NCBI): domain Eukaryota; kingdom Metazoa; phylum Chordata; class Aves; order Pterocliformes; family Pteroclidae; genus Pterocles; species Pterocles gutturalis. The sequence continues at coordinate 1,835 of NW_010117621.1, forward strand.
GCAGGTTCACCGCTTCAAAGGATGTATCACCCCCAGAAAAATAACCTATGGGATGTTGGGGGTGGGAAAGACAAAAGGAGAGCAAACAGGGGATTCATGTGTCTGTAGAAGGAAGATCCGGGAGGCCAGATGCTGTCTCTGGAAAAAGTGAAGAAAAAATGGTGAAAAGGGGGCAGAAACATGGTGAAAAAGGGGCAGCCCCGGCTTGCTGTGAACCCTGAGGGGCGTGGGGATGCTGGGGGCCGTGGGCAGCGCTCCACACTTTCAAAGTGTGGGTGGGGAAATACATATAAAATAGAAGCAGGGTGATGGGGAGCTGCG
>NW_010117622.1:0-447 GCF_000699245.1 Pterocles gutturalis
TGGCGGGGCTACTCTGGCTATGCCGTACAGTTGCGGAAAAAAAGGCATTCCCATAGAGAGCTGGCAAACGTTTCTGGAATGAGGAATTGCTTGAGCATTAGGGCTATTGCTGGTGCGTTATTATGAACTGTTTTCTCTTTTCAGCCTTTGTGACCCGGTTTGTGCTCGTCTATGTAAAATCATATTTCGAGGATAAAAAGAAAATTGGCAAAAATGAGCCCTCGAAGGCAGGGCGGACGCGGGGACGGCGGGTGCTACGCGTGTCGCCCGCTCCCGACCCTGCTTTTCCCTTCCAATGAAAATGAACATTTTGGTAGGAGTTGGAGGCACGGGAACAGAGGTCACTTTGTGTGCTGCTCTGTTTCCCAAGGAAACCGTGCTTGGTGGACTTCTCTTCCTGCCTTAGCCCTTTGCTTTACAGAAGAGGCGAAAGTGTCTGCCTTTCAT